>NW_007579148.1:102905-106075 GCF_000690725.1 Stegastes partitus
TATTTCTTTCTGTTTCTTTTTTTTGTACCTGCACATTGTGAAGTTTCCCGCCAGGTGCTGCCGTGGTAGAAACACGACACACTCACACAGCGTGTGGACAAAGCAGCAGATGTTCCTTTGTCCTGATCAGAGGAACAGAAAGATGATTGTCATTTCGTACCTCTCTCTAAGCAGATGTGGCGACTTTTCACCCTCTAATGTGATTAATTACGCTCAACGGGAGCACGGTTTCTCCATCTCTTCATTCTCAGACATGTTGACTCATTAAACCTGAACTGGGACTTGGTCTTCCGTATTAATGGGCAGAGAGCAGGATTCCAACATGATCTGATATAATAAGGGATCTACTGTAGTTTAATACTTTACCTGTATGTCTTCCTCATAACGGCCTTTGAATTACTAGAAACAAGCTGCCTCCCTCTTTCCCAGTGGAAAGTCCTGCCATCAGTGGTCACGTTTAGGACGTTATCAGACATCGGGTTGGTCCAACATAACCAAAGATCTTAAGAGTATGGTGTTAATAAGATCCATTAAAGTTTCCATTTAGGAATCCTGATTGGTGGATGTGATTATTGCCCACCGTGCTCTGGTTCTGACGGAGCTCCTGTTCATGTGTGCAGATCATGCTGGACATGAGGTGGACAGACCTGTACCATGCAGACCTGTACCATACAGACCTGTACCATACAGACCTGTACCATGCAGACCTGCACCATACAGACCTGTACCGTACAGACCTGCACCATACAGACCTGTACCATACAGACCCGTACCATACAGACCCGTACCACGCAGACCCGTACCGCGCAGACCCGCACCGCGCAGACCCGCACCACGCAGACCCGCACCACGCAGACCCGTACCACACAGACCCGTACCATGCAGACCTGTACCATACAGAGTGTAATACTCATACTGATGATCTTCAGTCATTTTCAGGCCACTTGAGAAGCTTCAGTTTGCATTTCTTGAAGTAGTTCATGGTACATTTGTAGGTCTGCTTTGGATCATGTCCAGTTGTAGAAGTTGGACTCTGTCTGACACTGACTGTGTGACGTCTCTGAATGAAACCCATCCACTGCTGCCTTTCTGTACAGATCAGACAGGAACCGTTTCCACCTACTGGGTAAATTATTGGAAGATCTCCTTTCATCACATGCTGCTCCTTCTTTGTGGTTTTGTTTGGTGATCGTGGCCCAGGAGCTCAGTTTGAACTGTTTCTCATCCAGATGTTGCTCTGCCAGGTTCAGATGGTGACTCTGGTGATGAAGTGGCAGGTTTCCCTCTGACTACACTGTTTGTGCATTAGTGCTGCACAGAAGAACAGGAAGTCACCAGTCCTGTCAGCTACCACCTCCTGGAGCCCCTTCATATTCATACTGAGGTTTTTCTCCTGCCTATCTAAAGTTTTCATTCTCCTCCAGGTCTTGTGTTGGTGTCCAGTGTTCCCCTTTACTGCCTTTCTACTGACATTTCAGACAGTAGAAACAGCAGGCTGTGTGTGTTAGTTAGCTTCATTTTCAGATCTTCAGTCAGCTGCTGAGAGGAGCCTTTGGTTGTTGAGTGTCACCTCCAGGTTTAGATGGTCACAGATCAGCTTTAGAGACAGCTGACATTCCTGATGACCATGTCTGACCTCTGTTACAGCGAGTGATGAGTCAGTCAAGTGTAAGCTAGTCCCAGTCTTCTACTTTCTGAGATCATAAAACGGGAGTACCTGAATACATCTGCAGACTTTGCAGCAACCTGTCCAACAACCATCCACGTCTGCAGCTTCACAGCTCGTCTGCCTCCATACTCTGCCCATTACAGCCGCACCAGAGCTACCAGTAGAAGTAGATTACTGGGTGTTTTTGGTCCAGCCTGGATACTCAGGACCTGACATGTGCTGTGTGAGACTTGTGTCGGCCTCGTTCTGGTCTCTGTGTTTAATAGTGAGTTCAGCTTGCTGTCAGTGACCTCTGGTAAACTCCCTCCTTGTCTTCATGGCTTTCACTCTACATTTCTGAACTTTAAAGATACTGTTTCATGGGATAAACTGCCACGGATACGCCTGTGTTTTTCACTAAATGTTCTGATGTTTTATAGACCAAACAACTAATTGATTAATTGGAAATATAATCGACAGATTAATCAACAATGAATTCAATTGTTAGATGTATCATGAACCAAGACTTCTGACTCGTTTAGGTTTGCCAGGAACAACCAAACACAGGGCTGGGCTTCACGACCGGCCTGACTGGTCTCTAGTGATGCTTTGACTTTTCATCGAGTGCCACCAGTGGAGCCAAATGAGTCACACAGTGTTTCACGACTTCGTACCTGGAAAACCGTTGACATTCATGGTTTAACTGGACAGCTTTGTGGCTAGTGCTACGTAGCAGAAACTAACATGCTGAAAAGGGACCACATACTTTTTCACTGTAGCATCGTACTGGCATCACCACCATGCTGTATGTTCTAATGTTTAGGAAAAGTTTGAATGCCTTCAGCTGTTTGTGTTTGAGGCACGTCTAAGATCCACCACGTCTTCAGAAGCAGCAACAAAAACACCAAATCTCTGTATTTCAGATTAAGGCAAAGTACTAAACCACTTCATCACTGCAAAATACATCCTGCAGAAACATCTGTGAACGTTGAATGTGTAAATAACAGACGGGTTTAAAGACCATAATACCTTTGATTTGATCATAACCTCACCACATATCATGGGGTCGAAATACGGATTAAGGGAATCAGGACTGAGCTCTTTATGACCATACAGTCAGTGATTTAATCCAATCTCTGGGATGAACACTGGAGAGAATCATTCACCATATGGCCGTGTGCTTAGACATCACGACGGAAAACAAAAGGCAATAAATCAACAGATAGGTGAGCACCGAGGAAACTGGTCTGTTTTGTCAACAACATAAATCAGCAGCTGTGTTCAATCATTTCAATATTCCAACATCGACAGTAGTAATAAGTTATAGTAGTAATGAGTTATCGGCATGTAGCGTCGCTGTTTGGCTGTTTAAATCGGTTGTTCATACAGCAGCTACTAAACATGTCTACGCTGGGTTTGCCACGTGGCTTCCAAGGATATCAGGTGTTTGTACGAAAAATACATGAAATGCAGGAAAACTGTGGTGATGAAGGAAAAGGCAGTGCACAGGGATTCTCCCAAA
>NW_007579148.1:107770-133048 GCF_000690725.1 Stegastes partitus
TTGTGGCTGATGAGTGTTTTACTCCAGAACTGACAGGAATCCATTTCATAAATGTTTTAAGCTTAAAGTCAAGCAGCTTAGCAAAAGACTGATTCTGTAGTTCAGACGAAGGGCTGCCAAGATGCACAGTGACTGAAGTAATGTTTGTGTCCGTTTGGATCAGAGGTCCAGTATTTTTCAGAGGAGATATCTGACACATCTGTCAGCCTGTTACTATTATTATTATTGTTAGCATGATGACACAGCTGTGATGTGGGAATGAGATGAGGATGACGAGGATGTTGAATAAAATACGGAAATATTAATGAGACATGATATTTATCTGGGGTAAAATATTTAGTATATCTTCTGTTCATCCTTAGAAAAAATGAAATTGAATCAGTTGTTATTATTATTATTCGACTAATCAAAGAAAATAATTCATCATTTTGAAAGCAATCCTTGAGTTTGTACAGTCAAAGGTTTTGGGTTCTCCATCTTCCTAACGATGCCAGCTATAGATGAAGCGTGGTCTAATTTGACTTTTAAATGTTCTGATAACCCAACACAGTGTCGAGGACGTTCAGATGAGCGGCTGGTTGATGACACTGAGAAAGCTGCAGGCAGCAGTACCAGAGGCCGGGCAGCCTGTTCTGAACAGGCATGTATTAAATCATAATAATATTAAATGGGCACTAGTAGAGATGAAACACTGAGGTGTGTCTTGAAACATCTCCAGTGTAGATGCTGATGTGGGAGCTGGTGTAGCCTGTGAGATACACACTCAGCAGGCACCTGCAGCTGAAGCCAAATATGTAGTAAGTTTCCAAGAATAATCCATTTGAAAAGGGTAGCGGGGTGTTCAGAGTAGCAGGCTGCAGACCGTCGCTGTACAGCGGCAGGCAGAGGGAGAGGAGTGGTGCACATTACAGCGAACACAGCCCATGACTGGATGAACAACAACCCCCTCACTGCTGGGAGCCCAGGAGGCTGACAGAGAGGGCTTTAGCCAAGATCCACACAAACACAACAATACTTAGTGTACCATGTGTGAGGAACAGCGCATGTTTTCTTCTCTGCTATCTTATTTGGGGTGGCTGCAGTCAGTGGTAATGATCTGTATATTTTGGGGATGCCTGGCTGGAAGCGCATGCGAGGGGCCAGACAGGCCTGACAGGTCTTATATTCCTGGTGCAGAGCCTGTTCATGTGCAGGTCTGATGTGGATGCTGAGTCTAAGAGACAGACTCTGTATCTGGGCGGAGGACTAAAGCCTGGATCGCCTTTGAACATAAATGGGCCGAGCTAAATTCAAACAGTCACATTGCAGCGGATGTCACTGCAGCTACTACAGTGTCAGTGGCTGCACAAGCATTTCACATTCACTGCATGATGCAGACGTGACTTTCTTATCACAACAGCATGTCTGGAAAAGAGATCACAGCTTAAGATTCAAAAGGAGATGTTTATTGTCTCTGTGTTCCCCTCGTGTCTCACAATAGTTCAATTAATCATCCTGGAACTCTACAGTTGAGGCTTCAGGTCTGTTCCTGTGGCTCACAGCCACGTTGTTTGTTGTAAAATGTTAAAATGGAGGCCGCCCTTAAAGCGTGCTCACACCGCTGCTCGTCTCCAGCCTCCCCCTCCTGTGTGGTTTGAATAGACATGAACTGGTGCAGGGGGCTGTGGATGTGTGACATGGCCGCTGTTTGATGCCCCCTGGTGCATTGGGGGGGTCGCTACTTATATTTGTCAAGGTCAATTAATGAATGCAGGGGTAAAGCTGGCAGGGTCCCCAAAACGCCCCTGGGGCTCATAAATTATCCAGAAAACACATTAAAAGACAGGATTTGATCTCCTCCAATTAAGATAATTTAGCTTTTTCCCCTCACCAAATGCCTACATAGCATCCAGTCAGGTGTGGCCTACATCCCTCCCTCTCCCTGCCTCCCTCCCTCCCTCAGCATCCCTCCTCCAGCCTGCTACACCACAGCAGTGCCGGCTAACCATAGAAGGATGTCCTGCATGGGCTCATTTTCTCTTGCTGATGTTAATAGTTGTCCGTCTGTGAGTGGGGCACCTTGATCCGTCATCTCAGTGATAAAACAAAGACAGAAGGGCTTTTTTAGCGCTCCTTCTGAGGCTCAGCTGTGCGCCCCTCTTCCCCCCACCCCTGCACCTTTAAGGCAATGGAGAGGGAGAGCAGCGGCTGCGGAGAAGGAGGCTAGGGTTTAGTCCACAGCGCTCTGAGGCAGGGCAGGTTATAAGCGCAGGGACCAGTGTGCGCAGTTTGTGTGTGCGGCTGCGGGGGGAAGATGCGTGTGCTTGTTGCTCGCCGGACGGAGAGAGGCGGCGAAGAGAGAATGAGTTTCCAGCGCAGCTAACAATCAACTCCGTGCGCTTTTTAATCCGCGACACAAATTCCAACTTTTACGCATTTTCCTGCACATACCTGAGATGACCCGCGCGGCTCTTTTCTGTGCGTAGACTTGTGATTGATTTATTTATGATTTGTTGATTCTTTTCTTTATTCTGGTTTTGGAGGCTTTTTGTTGCTTTTTGTTGTTTTTATTTGTTTAACCGTGGAGTTGGGTGTGCGCAGAGGCAGTTTGTCCTATGCGTCTCCAGCCTCTGACTCAGCAGCAGCAGCAGCAGCAGCAGCAGCGGCACAGCTCACCTGGACCGGAGCGCACCGAGCCGAGATCCCTCATGATCCACGCAGAGCAGCGCTCCGACACGGGGGGACGGCTGCGCTGAGGCCCGGCGCGGTGCGGTGCGGTGCGGTCAGTCCAGAAAGGGGGAGACGCACAGTTGTGGATCATATACTATCTCCCGCTGTACCAGGAGACAATCAGCAGCAGGAAGAAGCTCAAACCTCCTCCTCTTCATCTTCTTCCCAACGTGAAGGATTGAGAGAGAGAGACAGAGAGGGAGAGAGAGGGAGGGAGAAAGAGAGAGAGATTTGCAAGCTCCCTTTTCTTTCATTGCAATTGACTTGTTGAAGAAATAAAAGGAAGAAATAACAAGAAGAAAGAGTGAGGGGAGAGAAGAAGAAAAAGCATAAGCTTGGATATTGAACGGAGCGGGGCATGTGGATATTGGCTCTTATCTTTTCCCAGTGCATCTTGAATGGTGAGTGATGCAACTTCAAGTTTATGTTAATTATCCCACCGTCCGAAAATTCAAAGCCAGAGTCCGTAAACATTTCTGCATTCCAGATATTGATTATTTGTTTATTTATTTATTTATTGTCCTGTGAAATTGAATGGAGGAACAGGCTGTTGCTGTGTCCGGTGACAGGCGGTTCTGTTAGTTCCAACCACACCAGCCTCATAAAAACGTTCAGCTCCTGGTGCATGATCAACATTTAAGAAAAAGCTTTCTATCAAATAATGAAAAGGAAGCTGCACAGAGCAGAACTGTGGGCTGGCTGGTAGCTGCAGCTGAGCTGCATGCACAACGAGGCGTTTTAAATAAATAGATTTTTATTTTAGTTTGTCTACAATTAATTTTTAAAGGATTCGAGGCCTAAAATAAAACCTTACAATTATTCTGTGTGTTTCTCACGAGGTCTCATAAAAGCCTGTTTGTTCTCAGGCAGCAAACTGCACTGGGCCTCAGTCTGAGTGCGTTTTCCTGCATCGTTTTTTACATGCCTAATATGTATATTAACAGTTTTTAATTATCTTTTTTAATATATTGATTATGAAAAATTGTCTTTTATGAAATACTTGAGTTGGATCACATCTGCATGTTTACCTGCTATAATCAGCATTTGTTTGTTTAAATCTCAAACCTGCATTGGATTTGCATTCACAACAATTATTTGCTTAATGAAATTGGAATAATTTCTTCACAGACAATAAGAATAATTTTCAATTCTCAAATGCATTCGTAAACCACAAAATGTGTGAATGAAAAAAATATAAATTTACTTGGTTGCTATAAATATTTCCAGTATTTTAACTATTAAATGAAACAAGCTGCGTGTTTGTTTGCGTGTTCGTGTGCTTTCTGGTGAATCTATCGAGTGTTTTCTAGAAAAAGGATTAAATAGGTTGGCTGTGCTTTTTTTCCGGCATTGCACCGCCATATTAGAAGCACAGACATGGAGTCATTTTGGATTGGGAAAAAAAGAGACAAGCCCTTATCACCCTTGTCCAAGTGCACAGCTTATAAAAAGCATCCAGGTCCTGATTTGTGCACCGCGAATTCCTCAAAAGATTGCTTTAATAAGGGCTGTTGTGTCTTTTTTGGACTGAGGGTGACTGATTTTTTTTACAGCGAATACAAGAAGTGAGGAGGGGGGGCAGTGAAGAGGACAAGGGCTGTGGGGTAGTAGGGGGGATGTACGCGTGTTGGGGGGCAGAAATCAGCTCAAAAGAAAATTGGAGTATTCTGAGGATCCTTTGAAAGGTAGACGGAAGCAAAGGGGTTAAAAAAAATCAAAAGTGGACACAATGTGAAGGGAGAGTAGAGGACGATGCGTCAAGCAAAGATGACAGGAAAACCATTTTGTGGCCGAGCTGAAGGGTTCAGAGAAGGCAGGGGTTATTTATAGGAGGGAATGGAGGCAAAACAAATACCCCGCTCTGCAACCGAGGCGAGACAATTTCCAAAAACAGACATGACGCTGTTGTTTATTTCAAATCTCACTCAATGCTGTGCTAAACCTGTGTTTGCTGAACACGAGCCGCTGCTTTGCTTGTGAATGGCTTTTCAGTCTCTGGTCCAGGCTCCAGCGCTGCAAAATGGCTGCTGCCACAGACATCGACATGAAACTTTGAATGGCAGCAGCAGCACTTGTAATTGTGATGAATGCTGCGTTTGTGGTCGCTGCCGATGCCGTGCCATTCGTACCAACAGACTCGCTTCATTTGACGCTGACCTTTTGTATTGATTCGAAGATTTATATGTTGCTTTGTGGCAGGAATTAGAATTACCCACAGTGCATTATGACTGTTCTCTCTTTGTGTGTGTGTGTGTGTGTGTGCCATAATAAACTGATAGTGTGTCGACTAGAAGGGCTGCGATGGTTGATCTTAGACCGTGTTGTTTGTCTTCAGTGAACAGACCTGCACGGATTAGACCTAATGAGCAGCTTCTATCTGGATCGTACGCTTTGCTCCTCTTCTGGACGGGGAGATGGAGCTCCCTGAAATAACGGCTCTCAGAGCTGTGGTCCAGTCCAGGCTGCTGAGGTTGTCTCTATGGAGACCTGGGTAATGAGTGGCACTGCAGTGTGGGCTTCTGGCTCTGTTCAGGTGACCATGCAACGCTCCCCGATAGATTCACTCTCTTCATAGCTGTGTGAAATCATTCCAGCACTGGATCACATTTAAAGGATTATTTGCTCGAATGTTTAAATTGATCTGCTTATCCTTTTTATGGCCGTTCATCGCTGCATTGCCTGTTATTAAAAATATATTTAAAGACTACAGCTCTAGTCCATCTATCTGTACTGGAGCTCTGGCCATGCAGCGGTCATTTACCAATAGTACCTCCTGCACAAATTCAATTTGGCTCTGAATTGCCATTTGCCAACGTGTGGACACATTTGCAAGCTCATCTGCAGCAGATATAAACAATCCAGTGCTGTAGAGAGTAAAATCTGCCGTGGAGTTCACTTCAGTGGTGCTTGAGCCGTTAAAGTGCTCTCGCAAAAGTGTCTATTAAAATCCAAATGGAATAGGAACAACATATTCCAGTTATGAGGAGATAAAATTGGGGAAATGCCATAATGTTGATTTTGCTCAGCGATGCTGGAGGAGGGGGGGGGGGGGTGGGGGGGCATCTGACACATGCTCAATTGGACACTAATAAGCTGAGTAAATACGCAGCGAAGCTCCTCGATTGGCTCTTAGTATCACTCTGTGCATGTGTATTTTTAGCTTTCGGCTTTGGATGGCGAGGAGCTGCTGGAGAAACGGTTCCTCTGCTTATTAGTACGTAAGCATCTTCTGACTTCATCATGTTATCATGAATGTGAAAGCAGAGTTCACATCATCGTAGCTGCCGTCTGAACACAGCAAACTGTCTGTGGCTCTTCATGCCGTACAACTGTTTTGGAGGATTAAAGATACAAACACCAGGCATCAGCAGATTGTAACCAGGCGTGATATTAATCCTGATAAGACAGAGATTACGGTCGATCAGCCCGGAGAGAGAGGCAGGTGTACTGTGGTGGAAACAGCTTCTAACATGAAGCGTGTCCACATTCTGATACCAGTTAGGGCGACTAACTGGTCACTCTCACTGGCCAGTTTCTGACCTGTTTATGTTAAAGTAGTGAAGCAGCATCTGTGCTCGTCGGTGGCTCACATGTCAGTGTGTGGGGAACCTGGACGGTTCTGCTTCGAGGCCACAGACTGGACTTGATATGATTCCTGACATAAAGAAGTGTAAGAAAGGACTTCACTCATTCCTTTGAATCCATACATGAGGTAGACTCGGATAGTGGAACCGTGTTCATGCTGCTACCTGCTTTTCATGCTACGGAGGACACTATGGAGACTTAGACTTAGGCTCAGGCTTAGGCTTAGGTTTAGGCTTCGGTTAAACAGCACCCATCCCTGCCTGTAACCACCACCGGCCTTCTCTTCACGTCACAGGGACACGTGGCTCCTCCATCCTGCCTTCATGTTCTTGTTTTCATCACTTTAATCTATAATTGCTGTAAACACTAAATGTACAACGTTTGCTTTACCGTTCATGAGTAAAATCAGATGAACATCTGTTGTTGTTTCGGTGAACGTTTGCTCAGTGTGGCTCAGGAGATTGTGGCCCTGATCAAATACAACAGAAGTTTAAAATGACGTGCAGTGCAGGACGGGTTTGGGTTTGGGTTTGGTTTAGTGAAACCAAAGTGACTGCTGGACGTCCACCTCAGTGCAAACTGCTTCTGTCACAAAGACAGGTCCAAGATGTTCATATCCAGTTTGGTATATATCATGCTTGGAGGTCACGTTGGGGCCGGTGGGAAACCAGGTCTGTGCAGAGTCGTGTCTTTGGTTTACATCTGTCACTTCACATGGAGCCTTTAGTATCAGCACACCAGTGGCCGCCATGTGGGCTCCTGGGAACATGGGCTCACAGCGCTTTCTAGGGAAGTTCTCGTCGTGTCTAATGTGTTGTAGGCCACATGTCCAGCCTAAGCAGTATGTAAAACCTGAAATCAGTCTGCTATGTGCAGGATGTTTGCAGGTCCTATAACTACATGTTTGGAGTCACACAAGATGCTCAGCTGTATTTCTTGCACATTTGCGTTATTTTTCAAAGTGTTGTGGAAACCAGTTGGTTCCATAACGTGTGCCTCAGTCGCCTGAGTTTGGATCAGACCTCAGATTCTTCAGTGATTTCACATTTCTGTGCTTTTAAAGTTATGGGTTTGTTCTAATCGTGCATACGGCGTGATGTCAGGCCGTATTAATGACTCTCTGTGTTCGTGGACTCACTAATGATACGCCAGTGCCGTCGGGTCGGGATGTTTTCGTCGCTCCACCATGTGTGCTTGGCTTGGCTGTGAGTAGACTGAAGCATATGTTAATGGATGCACATTGAACTGTTAAAGGTTTCATTTAACCCAGACCAGAATGCTTAAGGAGATGATAGTGTGTAGTGAGGCAGAAAAAGAGGAGGACGAGAGGGGGAGAGGGCCACAGAGAGATGTGCTATCTGAAGCTCAGAGTCACATCAGATCAGCCCGGTTCCCCCATGCACGAACCGGGCCGGTCAGGCACTTCCCAGGATATCAGGCACTCATTTTAATCAACACTAACGAAGGCTGCAGAGCCGTTCTGACTACGGGTCCAGTCACAGTTCTGTCAGTATCAACCTTGTGTTCTGGTTTAAGTCGCTAGAGCTGGTAAAAGCACAGTCTAGTTCAACCCAGTCTAGTTCAACCCAGTCTAGTTAGACACAGTCCAGTTAGACACAGTCTAGTTCAACCCAGTCTAGTTCAACCCAGTCCAGTTAAACCCAGTCTAGTTCAACCCAGTCCAGTTAGACACAGTCCAGTTATACACAGTCTAGTTCAACCCAGTCCAGTTAAACCCAGTCCAGTTAAACCCGGTCTAGTTAGACACAGTCTAGTTAAGTCACGCTGGGATTCCTGCTGCTGCTTTTTAAGCTAGTAAATGCTGACATTAGAACAGTGTAATGGTTTATTAAATATTAGCCACATGCTATGTTGCATTTACAAAGGTCAAACTCTGCAGTTATTAAATAGCCAAATACTCCGACAGCTGTCTGGAGATTTTAAAGCGTGTGAATGTTCCAAGATTACTATTATTATATTATTAGAAATGGTTGTGGATGCTCATCAACACCTGGCGTCACATCCAGAGTGTCCACCACCTCACTGGGACGTCACAGAGTGCTGCTCTGTGTTCTGGTCATCACTGACTGAACTCACATCCAGACACAGGCTTAGGCTTAGACTTAGGTTTAGGCTTAGGGCTAGGGCTAGGGCTAGGGTCAGGCTTAAGGCACACTTGTGGCAGGATATTGGCTTTAGTTTCTTTTATATTTCATTATCACATGACACAGTCATGAACTAATGTGTCTCCAGTCCAGTGTGATGACCGACGTCATTACTCAAAGTCTTCTATGAAGTATTTTATGTTTTTTCTAAACTGCACAGCACCACCATGTACATGCTGATGAGTAAACTATGTAGGAACAATGGACCGGAGTTACCTGACCAGGTAACCAGACTGGTGACTTAACAGGATGACAATTAGTTGTGCTGCTAGCGTCTGTGGGCTTTCCTTATAAAATAGGGCAGTAGGTTAATGCTGTGAGCAGGCAGGTACTACGAGGCGTAAGCTCCTTCTCTAAATAAAGATCCTGCTCTTTGCTCATTGTTTACTTTTGGATTTATTGTAGAAGGCAACTGAAGATGTGAGGAAGGCTGGACGCTGGCTGCAGGGCAGCAGCCTGCTGGGCTTCATGGACAGCTGTCTGCACAGACGAAAGGTCTCATGTGTGAACAGCATTTATGTGTGTCCCTGAAAAAGAGAGGGCTGTGAGGAAATGATCTGGACACGGACCGTTTGTAACAGACACTCACACTGCGTAGCATGGTGATGGGAAACATCTGAAGCCCAATCAGATCTTAGAATTGTTCTCATCATTTCCTGTTTGTGTTGCGTTCATGTTGTATGTGCACAAAGCACAAGGCCGCGGTGCGCTACAGTGATTGGTACGTAGAAAACAGCACTAAAAGGGCTTCAGAGAGGCTGACCTGACAGATATTTCCTGTCAGTGAAACACCTTTTGCTGCTGCCTGTTGGTAGCAACACGTCGTCACGTGGCTGGAGTCGACGCCTTGCTGCCCTGTGATGGGATGAACGTGGACATGCAGCCAGCTCTGCCTGAAGATGTGACGGTGGCTGGTTTCTGTGAGAGCAGTCAACATGTCTGGTAACCTGAGAAACTGGGAAACTATTTCATCCTCATCGTGGTTTCGTTTATGAGGACTCCCATCAGCACCAGCATGAGCACTGGCTCACACACACACACACACACAACGAGCACAAACACAACACACACCACAGCTCATCGCGTTCACTTTACAGTGAAGTCAAATAAGGCAGAGAAACGTATTGTCATTCAGTACAGCTGACATGAAATCACACACAGAATGATAAATCCGTCATCATTAATCCTGAACTCAGAGGAACTTGATTCTTTCATACAAGCACCGCATAACAACCACAGAACCAGAATGACCTTAAACAGCGTCTTTATCCATCCTGCTCTTTGACCCACTGAAATCCAAGGAACCAGGACACCAGCACCTGGGATTAGATAGGATTTGACATTCTTTGCTCTCATCAGCATCACGTTTTATTTTGAAACACCATTTTCCTATTTTGTGATAATTCTGTGAATGGTGAAAATACGATGTCCTAAATGAGAGAAAAAATCATTTTGATGAAAACAAAGACATGAAAAATTATTATTAAAAAACAAAATATATGTTTTGTTGCATTAAAGAATAGTGAGCACCAAACCAGTGAGAAAATATTAAATCAGGACCTCAGTGGCAGCTTCCTCCCCCGTGGCTGACGATTGGACGTGTTCATTAGGCATAACCAAACCGGGCTGATTAGCATTCAGGATCCAGCTCTGGTCCTGGAGCCCGGAATGTGTAACATTTTCAAACATTCTGGCAAATGTTTCATTAACGTGCTGCTAGCCCCCAGCTCCACGCCGCTCCAGTCTCCGCTCTATCAGGCCTCCCCACAAGTGATTATGCTAATTGCTGTTTGATCAGATGATTAAATTATAATTTGATTAATCCCGGGCACTAAACGCTCTGAATACGTTGATGTGTATTTTGCTGCCTGCCAGTGTTTGCAGGGCCCCCTGTCAGCAGGCTGCCAGTCCCAGGTACAGGACGGATGTGTGCAGGGCTGCACTGGGAGCTGCTTATGAACATGAATAAAACACTGCTTTTGATGTACAGTGGTCTAGTAATCATGGAAAACATGATGGTTAATGAAGGCTCACTCTGGTCTGTGTGCAGATTGAGTGCAGCTCTAATGCAGATAGCTGCCATTTCCTCAACCATTGCCTGTCTCTGTTACTCTCAACTGACAGTGTATTCATCAGGGTGATTTATAATAGCACGGCTGCAGACAGCCTTGTGCACGACTCAATGATTGGCTCCTGCATTGTATTCCTACATCACAAGGTGTATTCTTAGCTTGAATATCCTGTGACTTCTTAAGCTTCTTGACTGAATATAAAGCGAGGAGTTGAAGTGGTGTGAGATCCACGGAAAGAAAAGGAGATTTCAAAATAGTGCTGCAGAGACGCGCTGATCCAAACCGAACAGATCGGCTCCCCGTGTGTTTGCATAGCAGCAATAAGGGAGGACGTGTCCTGCGGTGGGGTTACTCCAGATAAAACACTGCTGCCTCCGAGGGAAACGGAGGGCTGTGGAGGGAGGGCAGGACGGGCTGAGGGTGTCTAGTCATCTGACCCACAATCCCATTTAACCCCAGGACTCTGATTTGCCCTCCACTGTCAACCGCAGCTTCTTTTTCCTCTTTATGATGCAGAACCAGCACGACAGCGAAGCAGAATCTCTTGTTTTGTGCTTTATTACAGTCAGAAAACTCTCTCATCCTGTATTGTGATCCAGGAGTTGTTATATTTCATTCAGTTGTTGATAAAACTCATTAAATCCCAGGATTCTACGTTCATCTCTATCCATGTCCAGACTTGTATTAAATGCTTGTACCTACTGAGGGTCAGCGCGTTGCCTGAAATCTGTATCTCTGTGCTGCTGCCACTGCAGGCGACGTCCAAATACACAACGTTTGTCTTCATTTTTCTTGAATTGCTAGAAAGGTTTCGTGGTCAGCCATTTTCTATTTCGTCACATCCATAGTGAGCATTTATACACCGACAGCATGTCCCTGCCCATCAGGATTACTGGTTCAGAGCCTCACATGAAGGAACTCAGTGCAGCTGGTGTTTGGCCTCATGCTGCAACCGCACTGATGGAACACGTGTGACGAAGAGCATCGCCGCCTCTTTCCTGGGATGCAGAGAATGTGATCCAGATGTTCTACCTGTGTCTTAAACGGACCCGTGTTCCACTGAGGACCAGTCAGACACTGAGCCGGTGGTTTGCTCATGTCAGCGTGTTTACTGACCTCAGGCAGTCGTTTAAAACAAATCAAAAATGGAATTTAAAACTTTTTTTTCTTTCTTTCTCTCTTCCACATGCTAGTGTCATTATTGTTTTTGGATAATTTTTAAATAGTCAGTGTAGCCTATAGGGTCCTTTACTGTGCCGTGGTATAAGCACTGCAGATGATCTTCAAGCTGTCAGCCGTCCTCCTCCACATAATCTTCTCGTTCATCCTTCCCTGCTGAGTTTAATGTCCTCCTTCTCAGCTCACCTGAGATCCTCTCTCTCTCTGTCAGCTCAGTCAGTCAGAGTTGTAGGTGACGGTATAGCGAGCAGAGGTGGGAGGAATTTCTCTGAAACAGAAATAATGCCACTCTGACAGTATGCACTGTGTGTATTATGCTGAAATAGATCAGATACAAATTTAAGTCAAGTAGTTTAGAACTGTTCAGAGATGAAAGTCAATAACTAAAGAGAGCATTTCCAAAAATCCTCTCTCTGGAAATATACGACAGCACCTGGCTGACTGAAGGGAGGAACTACGTCGTAGAGCTTCCTAACCGTCTGTGATGCCTACACTCCGACCACGGTCATCGAGCAGTGACTGTGTTGTGACTGATGTCCTGTCATTCTTTTTCATTCTACACTCATCAGCCAAACCCCTGACAGGTGGAGGGTAGAACACGGCCGGTACTGTGCAGTGTTCTGTTGGGAACCTTCGTTCCTGGCACTCGTGTGCATGTACCACCCATCTGAACACTGTTCCGAACCAAGCACCACGCCCATGGCAGCAACACTTCCAGTAAGCTACAGCATGTCAAATAAAGCCTCCTGAACTAATAGCCGACCACCAGGGAGCCATCATGATGAGTGATATACTCAGAGGGTGGATGGGCACCTCCACAACCACATGTCTACAGCACGAGGTGAAGGCTTCGCCCCTCCAGCCCCATCATCTGCTGTTGTTTGAAGTTACTCTGGATTTGGAGAACACTTTGAGATGTTACACAAGTCACAAGTAGAGAGTGCATGGGACTAGTGTGTGCTGCAACAACAATAAATGCATGAGGGCCAAGAAAAAAGGCACTGCCAACGTCACCTCACTGAGTCCTGTCCAGTCCAGCTCAGACACCCATGATGCTGCACAATGTCAGTGAAAGCAAAGGTCGTTTAGCTTGGCTAAAAAGTTTTGGTACAGTTGATTTATGTTTTGCTTCCCTGTAAATAAGGAATGAACAGTGAATGAAGAGGCTGAGGGAGGAGGCCTGGCCAACACAAGTGTTTTTTACATACCTTTGCGCCTTTCCTACATTTTACTCAGGTATACACGATATGATGGTAAAAACACATGTAAACGCTGAGCTGCTGGTAATAGAAGTCAGTGAAGCATGTAGGTTATGACAACTAGCATCCTTCGTCTATAGATGTTTGCTGGAGTGCCCGGTGGCCTTTAGTAGGTGCTGACACATCACCTGGCTGAACAGAGGCAACGTGCAGACGGGTGGTTGAATCAAATCAAGTGGTTATTGAACTGTTTTTTTAGTTGGTAGAAGTCATCTCAAGATAAAGAGACCCCTAAACCAGAGATATTTATAAAGGCCGCTCACTGTGTCTGAGGCCTTGTCCACACGTTGCAGGGTTTTTATAAAATTGAATATCCTCCCCTCGTTTTTAGAAAAAACATTCATCCACACCGAACCGCATAAGTGTGTCGTTAAGCACATTCATAAGCTGCCAGACCTGTAGGTGGCAGTAGTTCCCAGATCCTGTCCAATCAGAGGAAGCTTCCGTCTCTCAACGTCATAAAACAACCGTCCTTAACGCCGTTCTTCGCCTGTGTTCTGTACATAGAGCAGTATCTGGGCCTGGACCAGAGACAACGCCAGCACAGGTCTGAGGGCGTCCACGCTGTTTCCAAATGTAAACACTATGTGACGTAAGAACATATTTTGTTGCAGGCAGTGACGTTTGGAAACCCAAACCCGGTTATTGACCTCCACATGCAGACGCATAAATGGAGGATTCACAGATCTTCACTTTGGTCGGACGTTTTTGAAAGAATAGTTTTTAATGGTGTAAATCTGCGCTTTGGTGTGGACAACAGGCCACTTCGTAGAAAACATCTTCGTTTAGTGAGATACCTGCTACGTGTGGACGAGGCCTTGGTTTGAAGACTCTGGGCTTGTGCTGCAGACTAAATGGGCAGAAACTTTGCAGATCGGTCCTGATGGTCTCGACTTGTTGTTTCCTGATTTGTTGTTATGCTATATTCAAAAAGTCTTAAAACTCGTCACTGTGTCCGTAAAGGTGTTTGGATGTTCGCTGATGTAACAAGGTATACGAGGTGATAATGAGGTGTTTTGGTAGATTTCTCTACAGCTGGACTTGTTTTAAGCACCAGGTGAGCTTCGGCCTGCTGGCCAGACAGAAGGCAGCGATAAGACACCTCTACGTTGCTGTCAGCTGTTACCAGAGCTGTTCTGCCTTCTACGACAATGCAACCAACGCTACTTCCTGTTTACACCGGCATGTGCACAGTGTTGTCAGGTTGTGTTGGTGTGGACAGAGATTACTGCTGAAACGGATCGAATACGCTCCTCTGGATAGATCATCTAAAAACTCTGTGGTAAAATGAAAACACATTGTTGTAAATGTAGTTAGTTGAGTTAGTCATAACTAACTAGTCATAACTAACTAGTAATAGTAATAAGTAATAAGTAATAGCAATAACTAACTGGTAATAATAATAACTTACTAGTAATGGTAAAAACTAGTAACAACTTGCTAGTAATAGTAGTAACTATCCAGTCATAACTAACTAGTAATAGTCGTAACTATCCAGTCACAACTAACTAGTAATAGTAGTAACTAACTAGCAGTAACTAACTAGTAATAGTAGTAAGTAACTAGTAGTAACAACTAGTAATCGTAGTAACTAACTAGTAATAGTAATAGCTAACTAGTAATAGTACTAACTAACTAGAAATAGTAATAACTAACTAGTAATAGTAGTAACTAACTAGCAGTAACTAACTAGTAATAGTAGTAACTAACTAGCAATAGTACTAACTAACTATTAATAGTAACAACTAACTAGCAATAGTAACAAGGACCTCAGCGGTCTGTGAACGGCGTCACTAGCTTCTGGCTCCAGGCCTCCAGCGGTTGGACATCGTCCGCATCAGGCTCTGATTCACGCTTTGCGCTGATGAGCATTAATATTAGAAATGGCTGCGTCGGGTGCATCCGGCTGTCCTTTCAGTGCTGTGTCACTATGAAGGCTAATGGAGCGCTATGAATGTCTCTTATGGCTGTTTTTCCTCCTAATGTGCGTTTTGGTGTCAGCGCAGCAGCAGCAGCCAGAGTTTGTTGACTCCTCTCAGGACGTTCTCATCACTCCACAGACCGGCCAGCGTTTTATTTGCTCTCCTCCACCGTCTATTTGTCCGTTTCTGCCTCGGTGATGTAACTGATTAAGGTCTTCAAAGTACCCAGTATGTGGGAACTCCCTCCTCTTCTGTTGGTGCTCATGTAAATGAGCGTTCATATGCATCAACTAAGCCACTCCACAGTGACTCTTTTCTCACCCTCCAGAGAGTTGACATCAGAGGAGGGTATCATTGGTTTTACATCGTGGCTGCGTGGCACTGAGCGCGCCGCTCAACATTATTCATGAGGGCAAATTGGGCGCTGGTGATTTGGGAGAGTGAGGGGACTGTGTTCTTGGATATGTGCATCTCAGCTCAGCGCAGCACTTCTCTTTACCGCTCATTGTGTAAGCCCCTAGGGCAACAGAGGAGGGGGTGGAGGCTGTGGGGTGGAGGGGGGTGGGATGCTTACTCACTGTCATCATAAGGCCGTCCCGTCCTCCACCCCATCTCCACCCCTCCCTGTTCAGCCCCCTTTCCACTGCCCCAGCCCCCACACTCCCTCCCCAGGCGGTCTCTGCAGAGCTGGGCCTTAATTACCTGCATCGCCTGCCATGAGCTGTCAGTGTGGCTCAGTGCTTGTTTGCCCCAGTGGAGTTGCCCTAATGTCTTGCTGCCCTGGTGCCCGTTGCAGTGCCACGGAGCTCTCTGACCTGGTGAGGGCCACACTGTGGCTGAGAGCCAATCACAGTCCAGTGTTTAAATGCATTAGTAGCCTTGAGCCCAAAAGACATGTTGTGGCTAATAGCTAATTGGATGTGATAAAATCACAGAGAAAGGTGGAAATCCAGCTGTTGGTGCAGAAAGCCAAGCAGTCAGCCTGGATGATATGAAATATAATGAAGCATCAATGAGTTTTCAAACAGGAAAACAAGGAGCCTGCAACACATTCAGGTAAAGCTGATTAATGGTGCTTGGTTGAGGCAAACACAGGCTGAGCAGAAAGCCCCTGACACATCAGTGGGCTAATGCACAGGCTAATGCACAGGCCTCTTTATGTAGTGTGTTAGTGGGACCTGTATTGATCAGACATTTACTTAAATAAATTGCCTGGGTGATTTGGAAGCAACCACTGATTGGCATTGTCAGAGAGGAGGATCATGGGCCCTATAGAGCACAGCACACACTATGGGGAGTATAAATGCCTTTTTTAACGTATGAAGCATCTCTACATGTAAGCACCACCCACTGCATGTCCACTGTGATGGTGGCAGACTAACTGAGCACCACTGCTAGCTGCATTAACCCCGTGCTGCCTCGCCTGTCAGCCAAACCCTGTCAGCCTCCATGTTTGTGGGCTTCCAGACATTAGCGCCCCCCACCCCCCACGCACATCCTCCTGACAGGCCTGCGTGCACTGTCCTTGACCGAAGCATGTCTGGTGCCCTTGAGCTCCAAACGTAGTAAGAGAGGCTCCACAAAGGGAAAACTGCACGAGGAGTCACCTGCAATCTACGATTAGAGGCTTCAGCAGGGCCTGCCACCAATAGGTGCTGACATCTGGGACCGGGCCAAGCATTATTTCACACAGCAAGAGGAGGACACCCACTTCACGAACCCAACAGGACCCCCTTCTCCCCGCCTGTCCTCTGAGGAGACAGAAAACACCAAAAAAGAGACTCCATCTATTATACATGTGTGGGATTCATAATTGAACAATATCACTTTTTCCTCTTTGTGGTTCTGGCTCAGGGAGAACTGATGTGGGTTAAGACGGGCTCTGGCAGAGGCTGGCATGTTAGAGGAAGCATGTGTGTGTGTGGGCATGACGGCGTGGGGGTGGCTCGGTGCTCCTTCAGCATCATATTGTGATGCTATGTGTGTGTATGCCAAAGCTGTATCAAGGGAACTGAGACAGAATGCATTTCAGGATTTGTACAGTTTGTACAAATGAAGAATATCAATATAAAATAAGTTCGCAGTAACTTGTATGATTTAAAAGCAGATGCATAATGTGGCCCAGGACACAGCGCGGAGCTGCTGTGTTAACAGCCCATCATAGTTTTCAGGTCTATCCAATCAGCAGCTGCAGCATCTGAGCAGATTATTCATTTTAAAGTGAGATTGAGAGGAGCAGCACTATCAACAGGGACAGAAATCCTGGGAGATGCAGACCAAAGTGTTGCTGCAGCCTGCAGCCTTTATCTAGCAAGCAGGCTGACGGCTGACTGACTGTCGATAGGGTCCCATAAATCTTTCATCTCCCGTTTCAAGATTGGGCTAGCTCCTGTTTTGATCTTACTCATGTGTTCCCACTATTATCAATAAAGCTTTAAAAGTGTGCTTCATCCCTCTGCAGAAACAACGTGCTACATATCTGTGAGATGCGCATTTGTATGTGTTACATCTTACTATTGCATGACAGCCGTTAATGAGATTATTATTTAACGGTGGTGAACACAAACACGCTTGATGACAGCCAACAGCCTCCCACGTACTGTCTCCTTCGCTTGCAAGCATGCATTATGATAAATTGTCTTGGGCTGTTAATTTACAACTGAATATTCAAATAATATGCCCCCAAAATAAAAAATATGTTTATGTAATTTGTGCTATATTAGATAATTCTCAGTGAAGAGTCAGAGCGAGTAGATGTGTGCAGGAACAAGTTGATTCAGATGCATCACTAGCCGAGTGGTCCAAGTGGGTTAGTAAAGGAGGATGGTTTTAAGCTAACAGTCCTCTTTGCTCAGTGCTCAGGACACAGCAGAGTGTGTTCTGGAAGGTCCAGTGGATGATAAACAGTCATCAGGAGGAATGCCGGCTTCACGCATTGCTTTGTTTGTTTTCTTCTGTAGAGGTGGAGCAGATGTGACTGAGAGAGGCAGGGTCAGAGGAGTGTGAAGGAGAGATGAAGGTTAGAGACAAACAGAAAGCAGAGCAGAGGAGGGAGAATGAATCTGAAGGAGGCTGTGAAGGACCAGATGGAGCGTCCCTCTGACCTCCCGTTCTTCTCCCGGTTCTTTACATTTTCTTTCTGTCTCTGTGCTAATAGCGGCCTGCGTGTCGCTGTCTGAGTGCTTCCAGCTTTCCCACCTCCCCACTCAGCCTCGGCCCTGCACTGAAAAATAAATGCACTCCCACTGTATCTGGCTGAACTGTTGGGATCTGGCAGGGTTTTGCGTCCATCAAGCTTTCTCATCTTAAGAAATCAGTCACCCAGAAATGGGTGGTGGTGGAGGAGGTGGTCGGGTCTCAATTTTTTATGAGTTGGTGCAAAGCGGATTGAGACAAAAGCGGTTATGAGACGCCTTTCGTCTCCTCCTCTCATCACTCAGTCATGTTTTAAACTCAGACCAAAGGCTGCATGATGGTGGTTTGCTGTCATGTAGACGCTGATCCTTGGATGTGCCATTATAGCAGCAAGTTCCTCTGCTGGGGAGGGAATAATATGAATCTAGTGTTTGGATATGAACCAGCACACAGAGGAGTTCCATCTAGAGTCCATCCAGTGTGTTTGTGTTGTTTTTCACCTGCGTTGTTCTGACACTGAAGCCTGCTTAACCTAAAGGTAGTAAAACCCACATTATAGGAGCTCCAACAGCCTGTTTCCTTCTCAATAGCTTCTGCTAGAAAACTGTCCTCCACCTGTGCTTCCTCGTGTTGTAGAAACTAAGTCAAGTTTGTAAAGAACTGTCACACAATGTCCCTCAGTCGACTCTCACCCAGGCTTCAGTCCTCACATTGTGCTGTCTGTTGTGGTTTACAGTACGGATAATGAATCTGCGTGAAAAGAGTCAAATAACATCCCGATAACAGATATTCCTGATTTTGCTGGAGATCATCATTCGAAATGTATGCAGATGGCGAGAGCCAGTCCGCCGGCGTTGGAGGCAGATTAGCTGCTGAAGCAGTCGTCCACATAAAAGAGTGGAGCTCCTGCTATTCATAACAGATGCTGAGATTTTATGAGCTTCTTGATAGCAGATTTTGCTACTTGAAAAAACCACTGACAAGCTGTTACTCAGTGTGATTACATGGCCGTAAATTAACCCCTGAGAAGTTCTCCACGTGTCATTACGGGTGGAGAGCAATTCTAAATTATTTATTGTGCCTGTATCTGATGAGTTTGGCCTGTTTGCTGTTGCTTTGCTGTGTATTTATGCTGCTGTGTTACAGCTCTTTTCTCACATCATTGTGAGAAAGAAATGACAATAAAAGTAAGAAATAAAAGATTTACAGTTATTACGAATCAAATTCTAAATGAACCGTCAAACAGATGATGGATGAGCATCCAGACAGGCAGCAGCCTGCTACACAGTGTTTATTAATGCAGAGGCATGCGTGTGATGGGACGACAGAACCTGTCAACAATTAAAGCTGAAGAATATCTGCACAGACCATCGGTGGCTCGAGTCACTTAATGTTCAGGTTTCAGCACGGCCAAACTGGCAATCAATAAAAAATCCTGCACAACACAGCTGTGTGTCATGGCGCCTCTGCCTTTTCTTGCAACCCTGTGGATAAAAACTGAAGTCTTGTAGCTGTCGACAGCTACAGCCGTTTGCTTTTCAACACCTCCGGGCCTGGCCCTCTGAGTCCTGCATGTGTGAAGTGAGCGAAGCCAGAAATGTGCAGAAACATGTGTACGCCGCACTGTTTGTTTGTCGTAACAGGTTGAGCGACCAGTGGGTGGAAGTGGCCGGTGACTTGAGAACGCTCATTAGGAATTTATGAAGCGCTAAAATGTTTGGTCCCTGGGGAGGAGGGATTGGCAGCTGTCGCACAGGCAGCAAGCTGGCAACAGGAGGAGGGAGGCCACGTTAGCAGAGATACAGTAGAGATTCCTGAAATATTTACAGGAGGAGACTGGCAGCGGCTGTTCCTGCAGAAGCTGCACAGGCTGAATTATCATTTGCAGGATTACAGCCTTGGTTTTGTTTGCAGTTGCCCTGCAGATGGCAGACTGGTTTCTGTAGCACATACATCCACAGCCCATATGATGTCTGTCTGACACAGAGGTACAAGTAGGCCTGATTTCAGCAGCATGATCAGAAGCGTCCAGTTTCTCACAGTGTTTTGGTTTTTTTAATTCCATTTATCGTCTCCGTACACCTGACGTTCCATCAGACTGACTCTGTGGTGTTTAGCTCCTGACTTCATGGCAGCTGGTGTGTTTCTGAGAGGACGTTGCAGCTTCACATGGAGGCTCCTCAGTGCACCGCGCTGTGGCTCAGATCACATCTAAACGTGCACATTTACAGCTTAAACTGATGTGCTGCATATGCGTTGTCAGTCAGTATTTCATCCTCTGACTGTGTTTTCTTCAGCTGCAGTGTGTTACGCTGAATGTCAGGTCAAGAAAACACAGTCATTGCCATGAATCTGTACATTTTGCAGAGTCCACGGTTTCCATTAGAACAGGCAGCTGGACAAACATCCTCTGGTCACCTTTGTATCTAAACTGGCCTGAAGCAGGCGTTTCTTCATCACATTGTCTGACAGGGAGAATGAGAAAGCCTCCAACAGCAACAGCCAGACTGTACAGAAGACAAAACACAGAATAAATGAGCTTTTTGTTGTGTTTTATTATTATGAAGCTGAGCTGACATGAGAATGATCTTCAGACAGAAACACTTCCTTGTCCTTAGTGACAGCCGCCTTCACTGTCGTGCACAGAGGGTCTAAAAGGCAGATGCTGCCTGCAACACGTGACACCAATGGCACACAGAGATGATCACAAACTGCAGATGTATAGAAAAGCTCTACAGACAAGCATCTGCATCTATCTCCCTGTATGACTTTATGTTGCACTGGGTGTATTCAACAGTTCCTCCTCCCCGGCTTGGTACCCAGCCAGTGTACATGGCTCCTGGCGGCGTGCCGACAGTGTGGGCTGTCCATTACAGCACAGAGTTGCACTGTCAGTTTTTATCCAGAGCAGTAACTTACTACAGGGGGAGTGCATCACATTACATTGACTTGCTTCATTAGTTAAGATGACTTGGAAACATCTTCTGCTGCACACTGTTCAATGAGCACCAGAGCGACTGCATTCCAGCTTTTAGGGATGTGCTGGTTTCTAATATCCAAAGTATATTTATGGAAACTGATTCTCAGTGAGTGTTTGACACTGCAGCAGCTTTATAACTGTTACAATGATAAATGACTTATTTAGATTCAGAGTTAAATCCTGTACATGCAACAGAAGCTGTGGAAGCTTTTAATTTGGTAGAAAGCGGACTGTATGGATGAACAAAAATCCTGACAAAACAAGCAAACTGAAACCAGAATAGTGTTTCTGCTTAAACAGTGATGAAGTCTTCCTTTACTCGCTGATCAAAAAAGGCCTCTAGGACCTCACTGCTTCTCTGAGGCCTTCATTCATGTTGGTTGTAGATTTTTAACTTTAAATTGTGAGTTTCCTGCAGCTGATGAACATAAAATGTCTTATGATGATTTTTGTCTGTAAAAAGTCGGACCCAGAGAATTTTTGGCAATTTTTCACAATTTTTGCTTGAAAAATGAGTTCAGCAATGAATGGATGATGAAAAGAGTAGTTTCACATTTAGTGTGTGGTGCTGGTGTCATGTGGACGGACCCGGGTCCTGCTGCAGGGTCTCCATCCAGACAACCAACCTGGGATCAACGCAGCCTAACAGAGATGCAGGAGAGCCCGGTTCTGTCTCATGGACTGGCTGGGATTTACCAACAGTAATTATTTCATGTGATGTTCAGGGTTTGACAGGAATGACTTTCTGATTACTCGTCTAACACGCTTTCTGTCTTCTCATTTCTTTCCCTGCAGTTTTCTGTGAAGATCTACGTTCCAGCTTATATTTTGTCAATGCATCTGTGCAAGAGGTAGTGTTTGCCAGCACCACAGGGACATCGGTGCCCTGTCCCGCCGCAGGCGTGCCCCCTGTCTCACTGCGCTGGTACCTGGCCACCGGCGAGGAGATCTATGATGTGCCAGGGATTCGCCACGTGCACCCCAATGGCACCCTTCAGATCTTCCACATCCCCCCTTCCAGCTTCAGCAAACTCATCCACGACAACACCTACTATTGCACAGCGGAGAACCCCTCAGGGAGAATCAGGAGCCAGGATGTCCACATTAAGGCTGGTCAGTGTCTTTGCTCATGACTAACACCTGCTGCAGCCTAAACAGTTCATCATACAGCTGCTCATCTTATGTCTGGATTTTCTGTTTTCCATGCAACACATTTCTCTGTCCCTCCTCCTAGTCCTACGAGAGCCCTACACTGTCCGGGTGGAGGACCAAAAAGCTATGAGAGGCAATGTGGCGGTCTTCAAGTGCATTATCCCTGCCTCAGTGGAGGCCTACATCACTGTTGTGTCCTGGGAGAAAGACACGATGTCAATCAACGCTGAAAGTAAGTCCTCAAGTCTTTACTGCAGGAACTGTTTCATGTCTGAGAAGTGGAAGTCCAGGTAAACGTAACTGGAAC
Organism: Stegastes partitus; assembly: GCF_000690725.1. Classification (NCBI taxonomy): domain Eukaryota; kingdom Metazoa; phylum Chordata; class Actinopteri; family Pomacentridae; genus Stegastes; species Stegastes partitus. The sequence goes on from NW_007579148.1 coordinate 130,236, forward strand.
TTTGAATTACACCCAGTATGTGCTAGCTAAAGACGAGACTCACACGATCAGTGTTTTGTCGACGATGATGATCCGCCGGCTGAAGTCTGTCCTGGCCAGATGACAGCTCTGTGTTTGTGGTGAGATGAGCTGAGGTGTGTGTCCTCTGAGGCCTGGTGAGCAGCCAGCCAGGCCTTTCTGCAGTGTGTGTGTTTCCATGTCTGTCTGACCCAATGACAGCCAGCTCCTCTTGCTGGGCCTGGTCCTCCACCAGAGCGCCGGCTGCCAGCCGTGTCACTTAGTCTCAGTGTATTGACCCATTTCTGTGGCTGATAGGAAGCACTGCGGCGCTCCGATCATTCAAATCACTTAAATGGAGCGCTCGCCTGCGTGATTGTTTCCCAGCCCTGGGGGGCAAATTCACTTTATGTGGGGCATTTAGCAAACTCAATAGACAAGAGCTAATGTCATTTTGTTTTTGGATGGAGGGCAAACGCTGGCCAGCCGACGCTTTGCTTTTTGTTGACGTTTCACATTTGTCCGCTGAGGCGAAATCGGCCATGTTGAAATCTATAGCAATCTCTTAATTGTCCATAAATGGATTAGCTTAGCATGGTTTCAGGCGCGGGCTGCATGTCGCTGGTTTTCACATTTGGATGAATTTGTTTATTTGGACTTTTTGGCTACAAGTTTGAGCGTGCTGTTGGAACAATGGATCTTTAAGAAGCTGCCACCTTTTCACTCGTTATCTTCACAGAAAATGTTGTGCTCTGTCAAAACAAAGTGTTTATCTTGAGCTGTAAAAATCATCCCATCTGTAGCCATCAGCCATGTAAACGCTGTCAGAACAATCAGCCAGCCACCAATCCACCGCTCCTCTCCGTGCTAAATAATGGATGACGGAAGCCTATGAATCCATGAGCAAATGGTCCTTATTCACGTCTCAGTGCACGCATCCTACTGACGCACCGTCCATTCCCCTCAGCCTCTGTACACACACTTTAAGTGCAGTGTGTGTGTGTGTGTGTGTGTGTGTGTGTGCACGGATCTATATGCACACTAGCTGACAGCTCAAAGCAAGAAAGCTCAGCCCTCATCTCAATGACCAACCTTCAGCATTTTAATATTTAATGACAAAAAATATGATCAACACTTGGACTTTAAACAAAAAACTTGGTGAAATACAGCTTTTTCTGTCTCTGCCATGAATAATTGAGCGCGTTTCTTCAGTTTAGACGGTGTAGCGTGGTGTGCAGGACCCGTCAGACAGGCCCTCTGCGAGTCTCACTGGACCGGGCCTTCTGAGTTGTTGCAGGGCAGACCAACAAAGAACCACTTTAGGAATCAGGTCCATTAGAAAAGAATGGAAAATTATGATGAAAAATGCATTCAGTCAGGATGTGCAGTGTAGCTGTGTGATGTAGTGGCTTTATGGTGTTTGAACAAACTGCTGCTGAGAAGAACCGGTCCAGTGTTCACCCTCACAGCTCTGTGGTTCTACTGGAACAGGCCCATTAGGTTGGACAGAACCTGTGCTCATGAAATAGGCCAGTTCACAGCAGACTGTCTTCAGTTTGCTTTGGGAACAATTTCATTTATTTCAAAGGGTTGGGCACATTTTCTCATTTCTCAAGTCATAAATAGTTTTCTAATGTAAACATGAGTTTGTTCTGTAATAATCTAATCATAAATACCTCCTGGCTCTGCTGGACACCAGAAGCTCGCTGCTAAGATGCTCCCACCTGAAATGATTTGCTGCTAAATGCCCAGTCCTGGCATTGAGCTTCAGTATATCCTGAAATATATTAGAGGTCTCGTGTTAACATGAATTCGTGGGTACGTCGAGGAAAGCTCGTTTCATTGGCCAAAGTGGAGCGAGCAGTGATCACATGAACAACACGCTGATATTTTAAACAAAGTGCACCGTGTCCTTACAGGGAGGAGATGACTTCACATGTTTTAGGTTTACATCAGAACCAGTTGGTATAAAGCCAGGCCCAGGACGTCTGCCGTCTGCCACCTCCTGCCAACAGAACCGAGCTCAGCCTGGTCAGCAGGCCCAACAGGCCCAACAGCCATCAGAGGCTGAATCCTGACGGATCTTCATCTGTCAGCACTGGACGTCTGTTTAGTTTGTGTCTGTTGTTTTTATTTTTGGTAATTCGGTTTAAAGATTTCCTCTTTTGTGTATTTTTGTATGAGGGCAGTTGCACGTGTTTGTGTTGTTTATTTGTATTGGGAGGAGGCTTTACACACAGGAATATAATATGTATTTCTAATAATTAGTATTGATTAGTAATACTTGGTTTATGTTAAAATGGTGCTGAGAATCTGGCTGTGGTCTGCTGGTGGACTGGAGCAGCAGAACCGTGTACACGTGTGTGTTTAGGTGTTGGTGAGAGCGTTTAATGTTTGGCCAGTGTGCATTCGTTAAGAGTAAATCAGAGGAATTGATCTGCGCTATCTCACGTCATTAAAGCTACACGTTACAACGCTGCAGCAAGAGGAGCTCCCTGCTTTAAAACACGAACAATGAAAAGGCCCAGATCCTTGCTGCGTTTGATTCGATCCTGCTCACCGTCATCCAGTGATGGACTGTACCTGGCCGGCACATGCGCGCTTCCTGCAGGGCTGCTGTTTGGACCGGGTCTGGCTGCGGCTGTGCTGCTGCGCCGGGCCGATCCCCAGGTGCAGCCTGTGCTGCAGTCACTGAGGAGGCCTTGTAGTCATTTGCCTGGGCCTGATGCTGCCTGCTCTGCATTCAGCAGCAGTCGGGCCGAGAGGGGGCCGACCCCCCAGCACCGTACTGCAGAGACGCTGACACACACACACAC
>NW_007579148.1:133109-150087 GCF_000690725.1 Stegastes partitus
ACACACACACACACACACACACACACACACACACTCACACACACACACACACACGGGGCTTCTTTTCATTCAGTACACGAGCTGAGCACAAGGGCCGTCAGCCATCACACGGATTCTCTTTGCTCTGCTCAGCCCTCCCTCGTCTCTGCTCCGTTTCTGTTTTTTGTTCATGCTCCCGCTGCTCGGTGTTTTTATTACTGTCTCATACACACAGAAGAATTTCTACACATGCGTCTAACATCTACTGTCCATATTTATTTTACAGCAACACGAACAATCATAGTTTACATCTTATATGAACTGTGGCGGCCTCGGTGGGTTTGCTAGCATGTAGAGACAGTCGTTTAAGGAGATTGCAGATGGCTCCGACATGTTCAGTCTGGCTATTTGCTGAGCCATCTTGTGCATTTCACAGTTTCTTTCATGTTTGTTGACATTTGGGATGTGTTGGAGTTATTTCTGCAGCCAGCCTCGATCCCCGCAGCCACTGCCGGGAGGGAGAGGAGCCAGCCGCACTATGTCGGCTTAATTGGCTGTGTATAATGGGCCTTTGAAGTAAATATCAAGAGTTACTATCAGAAGGCTGCTGGACGTTATCGTGCGTTTCCACGGCGCCTACTGTTTCTCCTCCACTCCTCCTCCATTTCAAAGTCAGGCTGATTCGGAGTCACACAGAGGTTTGAGTTTAGGGCTGCGCAGTTGATTGAAGCAAAACTCGGCTGACCTGTGTGCTTCACTTCCTCCTTGTCACTATGGTTACACTCAGGCAACCCTGAGACGTCCTTGGAGGCGGCTGTGTTTGGCCACGACGTCCACACTTAAAACAATGTTTCATGAACATGCAACTGCAATGAAAATGCAACTGAAAGGGAGCTTCTGCATAAACACTGAACTGATTTGCGTTCCCACTTCACAGCAGTGAGCGCTGTGCAGAAGGTGGGATGGGCCCGATGCCTACAGGTCGCCTGCTATAATGAATGGCTTTTGTTAGAAGCAGCCCTGCAGCTCGCTTGCTGTCGCTTTTGCCCTTTTCTTAGAATGCATGTAGGAAGCGCAACCATTGGTGCAGCACAACCTTGAGCTGGGGGCTGGGGAGGGTGGGTAATGGTTTTACTGGTCCCTGTGTGGTTAAGATGTGGAGGGGGAGAGAGGGGAGGTGAGGAGGAGGAGGAGGGAGAAAGAGAGAGGATAAGTAAGTCTCCCTCTCTTGCTCCCTTCTCCCCTCTCCATCCCTGCCTCGCTCTGTCGACAGGCAGGGTTGGGACTCTGACGTGTGACAGGCTGGATGCAGAGTCTTTTTCCAGCGTTCGTCATTCTGTCTGCCCATGATTGGCTGGAGTATTGTTATTCACACAGAAAAATGGGTCAGGTGGCCTGTGGAGAATGGAGTGTTTGTATGGACGGATGGTCGGACAGCAGCACAAACACACACGTGTGCAAACACTACATGCATACCTACACATGCATCCCACACAGAGCAGGATTAGACTCTGCAGCAGAGCAGCGCTGGCAGATAAATAACAGATAAATGAAAATAAATCCAGGTTATGTGGAAAGCGTCTCTCATGCTGAATTCACTGTGTCCTCTCACAAGCTGCGAGCTGCTTCTCTCCTCACACCCAGTGGCAGCGGCTTAGTGAGATAAATAAAGGGTTGCACTGAAGGAAAAAAATGGGAAGAAAATCAATACCTGTGTGCATGAATCTAGCTGCAGCTGCCACAAAGCATTATGGGAACATGACGGGTAGATAGAGCGGGGCTGGACAGGGCGCAGGCAGCATGATGAGCTTAAAAAAACAGCTACTGAGCATGAAGATGAGATAACAATAGATAGATGGACTGCTGGTTTCTGATACATAAACAGCTCTAATAAATTGAATAAATGTAAAGAATAATGAAGAAGAAGCTCATGATTCTGAGTGTGATTGAATTACACTGCAGTAGTGGTTTTAATCATTTAATTCACCAAAAATAAGGTACAAAGTACTTTACAAAAGAACGTAAAATATGAAATAAGAAAGACGTTTTGTGCACATTTTGGTTTGTAAATGATGTCATAATAATAACTCTCATAATGAGATAAATAAATCTCTAACCAGTGGTAGTTCATGTGATGTGACTGAACAGACCTTCTGTTGCACTGAAGGATCTTATAAACGTCTAACTGCAGCGCTACGGCTAGAATATGTGAGCATGTATATACAAAGCATGCTGTGTGTGTTCACTACGGCTCTCTGCTGCCTGAGACTGACAGAGATATTAATTAAATCGGCTGATGCCCTTTCTCTGTCTTCCCTGCACTGGCGCTGCAATGATCACACTCCCTCCTCCGTACTGTTTGCTCACCAATAACCGCAATTTGTTCTTTATTAAACTCTGAGGGCCGCGAACAATTAGGGTGTGAGCTGGAGGTGGAGGCTGGTGTGTGTGAGTGCAGGAGGAGGAGGAGGAGATACTAAACACTGCTTAATCTTTGATAAACAGTGAGGTCTCCTTTGTGCCGCTGCAGTTTGGCACATCTTCTCCAGGCTGATCAGCGCTGTGCTGGGCTAGCTCATGGCTGCTGCTTCCACAGCTCCTGGACCTGGATCAGAGCCAGGTCATGCATGGCTCCCTGCCAGGATACAGATTAGCTATAAGCGCAACATGAGCTAATCGTGGAAGGAGCCACCAATTAATTGGCACTTAGGCATTCTGTGGACTGTATGGACTGGAGGCTGGATGTTATCAGTGGATCAAAGTGACTGGCATGGATGTCACCGGCAGTTAGATATTTTCTCATGTCACACACTGGCAAAAAAAAAATAGAGCTGTTGTGTGGGTGCATGTAAGATAACTGTATTTATTTATTTTAAGCTCCAGCTGGGTGGGGAGGGATTTAAAGCAGGTTGTGCATATTTGAATTTCTGTGCACTCTTCTGGAGTCGTAGTAATCCTCAGCGTTCACCTTCTGTCTGGACAGGAAAGTGGTAACGAGGACATTGTGATGCACTCCAGGTGACATAAAGAACGTCACAATTCAGCCACACATTACAGCAGCAGGATGGCAGGAGCTATGAAGTATTAAGGGATGATTTTCAGGCCTTTAACAGATTCAAAAACATCAGAGACAGTAAGACAGGACACTCTGAAATCAAAGAAAGCTCCTGTGTTGCACGCAGCTCGATGAGCATCAGCCAGAGAAGAGCTGTGGATGCTGGTTCGGGCTGGACGCTGTGTGATTAAGCTGTGAGTGATAAAAACACCTCAGCATCATGTTAACCCGGCCATGCTCTGACATCAGAGAACATTTTGAGAAAAACAAAACAAAATGATTTTGGGGGAAGACCTTTGACTGGTGACAAAAGCTGCTTGAAATTGCGGCAGCGGTGAAAAACCTGCAGAGAGCTGGTTGTGCATATAAACATCTGTGTGTGTGTGTGATGCACAGACAGAGAGGGAAACGTGTGCTGGTGTGTGTGTTGGTGTGTAGGAGGAGGAAAAGGGGGAGCTGGCTGTGAATGGCTGCTCTTATCGGGCGCATGCAGCTGCTGCAGTGTCTTTGAGAGACAGAGGGGCTGTCCATGCTTGCCACTCACTCTGCCTATTCACAGCCTCCCTCCCTCCTCCATCCCGCTCTCTAACTCGCTTTCTATCCCCGTCTGTGCTGCATTTTATGGCAAGGAAGTAAACAACAGAAAGAGGGGGAACAAAATCATGACTTGGGCTTTAATGCAGACTCATGACGCGAAGGCCCACAGCTTCACATCCCGCTGATGATGCTTATAGCAAAGGACAGGCAAGAAATTAGACGTCATTGGACATCACCGCATGGGCCCGGCTGACATGTGGTTGTTCTGGTGTCCCCCTTTGTTGGCACAGACGCTTTAACGTTTCAATAAATCGTCGACTTAAATGCTAGATGTCGTGTCGTCCTGTAAAGAAGTGAACATTCAGACTTTACAACAGGAAGAACGTAGAGTAAAGTAAATACAGGTAAGAAAGTGCAAAGGAAATAAAGAAGGCACCAACCTTGGCTGTCCCACAAGTCAGTCAGAAGATAATGCCGATGAAGACGCCCCCCGCCCCGCCGGTGACGCTAATCAAAACTACGAATAATGAAGTGAATTAATGCAGTCGGGAGCTGGTGCCAGTAGAAAGGTGACCCGTGCAACGGTATTTCCAAGATGAGCCGCCATGGGAAATCACCTTGATAGATGGACGTCTTGGGCAGCGAGGGAAACGCTGTCCTCCAGCAATGCATGTTGCATGCAGAGTGCATTCTGGGATGTGTACCCCCCCTCCCCCCATGGCTGCCCAGGTGCGCTGTCATGTCTCGCTGCACTCCTGCAGCAGTAGCTTCAAGCTGTGATATGTAACCTTGACTCTGGGAGAAGAATGGAGGAGCAGATGGTGAGAGCGGATGATTAAGAATCCGTTTGGACCAGAAGCCTTGTGAGAGACACTTCATGTGTTTATTCAAGGAGATTTAAGACAGAGGCTCTGCTGTAGCTTTATAACATTATTTAGCCGCTACACAGATTAAACTCACCACAAATAAATAAATAGAAAAACATAAAACAGGAATTACATTTCTCTACCTACGGTAAACTGAAAGCAGCATTATCATGATAGCAAAATGACAATAAAGATTTTTATAAAGATTGTATAAATACTTGCATCAAATAAGGAAAGCCCCTGTTTTAAATAAGGCCTAAACCAAATCCCACAGCTTCATATTTCTCCTCTGATTTTCTGATTTTTTCTGATTATGATTTACTTACATTTAGGATAAAAATAGAAAAGAATACTGATTGTATTTAATTGTTGTTTTTCATGTAATAAAATGAAACCTAAAATTGTTGGTAATTATATTTTTGTACGTCTCTTTATTGGGATGATGATTATTATTTAAACGGGGCTTTGAAAATAATTCCAAAGTATTTCGTTAAAGATTAATTTATATGTTTAAACTGAATGACTTGAAAGAATTTCTCTCTGCATGAAAACTGTCAGAAATGGAAATTTTCAATTGGCCAACAAATGCTTTACATTATTTTGTCTAAGGTGTGAAAACCAGATTTTTTGGAAATGCTTGAATAATCCTTTAGTTCCACTCGACAACTATTGAGAGCGACACAATACCGAGGGAGTCTGTGCAAAAATAATTCAGAGGACAAAGAAATTAAACTGATAAGTTAACACATGAAGCGTCCTTTGCATAATCCCAGTTAATCCATAATGCAGAATCCAGAGTGAGCTGTCTAAAAATACCTCCGACTGCCTCAGAAAGTGAAGGAAACACGTTCAGTTAGCATGTTGCTGCTCGTTCTGCAGCCACCGGCACTAACCTCACTGTTCTGTGCACTCGCTGATATGAAGAGTGCAGCTCAACTATGATTTTATATTTGTGTGTGTGTGTGTGTGTGTGTGTGTGCGTGTGTGTGTGCGTGTGCGTGTGTGTGTGTGTGCGGTTTGTTCGATGTGCAGTGATGAAGCCCAGACAGACTTTTCTCTTGCATACAGTAAACAGTGGTGTTGTTGCTGAGGGCCTGAGTTGACGCTGTCAGCTCAGCCTGATTGGATGAAGCTGCCGATGACTTGCCGTGTGCTTGGCCAATGCGGTTTGCTCTGGCTTTTTTTCCCCCCACCCTAAATAAATTGCCTGGAGAAATTGAACAAAAAATTAGAGAAAGGGAGAGAGCCTTTCATCTAATTGAGAAGCTCATATTAGCTGTGGTGGGAAGATAAGCTCCTCTCTCTCAGCAGCTATTAAGCTCACTGTACGCTAGCCAGCTTCTGCTCTTTTCTCATTTCAGCTAAACGTTGAGGTTGTCACCTCTGTGCTCTCCGTGGTGGTGAGGTGCAGGTTTAAAGCAGCGTGTCGTTCACTGGTGTGTGTCCCAGGTGTCTCTACCTGCACACAGACACAGATTACCAAAATGGAAACCAGGTCATGTGACCTTGGGCAGCAGCCATTTAAAAATGCACAGAGAGGCATGCAGAGTGCACACGGCCGTGTTCCTCAGGTGATCAGCTCATCTGAGTCCTTTAAAGCATTCTAACACTGTGTCCTGTGTGCCGGGGACATAAACACAATCTGCTCGTCCTTTTATTTTCCTTCAGTTTATTCAGTGTTTCATGTTTTCAGATGGTGTCGTCCTCCGTGTGCCAGCGCTGTGTGTCGTGTATCCGTTAATGTGTCCAAACATATGTTCTGATGGACAACGAGGCTAAACCTCTGCTTAGATTTATCCTGCGCTCTGATTCTTGGGGTGTAGATGCTCTTCCTGATTACACCGTCTTCGAGGGCCTTGATCCCTTCAGCACCCCCACCCCCTTCCCAAAACAACACACACACTCGTACACACACCCCTCACCAGCTCCCAAACCAGGATTACATTTCCACAATCTAATCCTAGTTTGTGGCCCGGGGCAGGGGGGCGTCACACTGCAACACCCAAATGTCTGGTGTGATGGTAATGATGGGCTGGGGGGTGGGGGAAGCAATCAAGTGGTGTTATACTGGCGATTTGTTAATCCTCTGTCAATAAGGGTGGGGAAGGAGAGAGACCGGTGAAAGGTTTGCTCCGTGGAGGCTGCTGCTGCTGCTGCTGCTGCAGCGGCGGCGGCGGCGGCGGTGCTGGCTGACTGCCGCTTCAGTCCAAGGCAGCCATTTTGTGTCAGCCGGGCTGTGCTGCTGGAACAGAGCTGGTTCTCAGCTCACAGTGGGAAGAAAAGCTGGTCAGAGAAAAGCAGCACCCTTCTTTTATTTATTACTAAGTAGGTTTGACAGGGAGCACCGACTGAAACGACGCATTATTAATGTAGAAACCTGTTATAGATCAGTGATGCTGAATGCTGTCCCCGGAGCAGCCGCTGCACTTTATCACCTCCAAGCTGCTGGTTATAAGAAACAGGATCTGGTTTCACCTTTGAATGTTTAGGCCACACTTTGTTGGATGCCTACATGTGGAGGTGCACACACACACCTGCTCAGTCCACAGGCCACAGCCTTTCTCCTGCAGCTCTAATCGTTCCTTATCAGTGTGAGGCGCTGGTGCTGTAGAGGCGGTCCTGTGGGCCTGAGTGGGCCCTGAGCAAACACAGCGTCCATGGAAGAGATCAGCCAGCCCGCTCTAAGAGGCCCCGTAATGGCCGGCTTCTTCCAGCCTTGTTTGCTCTGTTTGTGGCTTTGGCGTCTGGCAGATGGACGGGCAGGGATTATACCTGCTAACGAGGAGAGGTGGAGGAGGCTGGGGGGCGGAGGGATGCAGTAAGAGGTGGAGGTTTAAACATGTGATGTAACTGGGACTGGACGGGGACAGTCTGAGGTCTGGGTCACGTCTTGCTGAGTGTTATTGGTGATGTGCAGGCTGCTGGTGCTTCTGAGGCTCTGAATCTGTTGTGGAGTCATCGTTGAGCTCAGCATGAACAAATCTCAGCATTCTTTATTTTTCCATCATTTCTTGTTCACACATGTTGGAAAACAAAGTTCTTGAGACATAATTGAAATGATGAAGTTATTATAGGTTATGAATAAATATGACGTGAGCTGTAGAGTTTTTGTTTTTGACATTTTTGTTATAAAATCAGAACATTTTGCATGTTCTCCATTATATTTGTGACATTCTTTATTTTCTAGACATGACCAGCTGTCTCTACCTGTCTGGGTGTGGCTGTGTCTGGAGCCCTCACCTGTACTGGACAGAGGTGCTGGGGGACCAGCCCTCCCAGTGTGGCTAGGCGTGTGTCCAGACAGGACGGCCTAATCCCTGACCACCCTCCAGCCCACCACGCCCATACGCACTCCCCCTCCCTGGCCACCCCTTAACATATGGAGATGGGAGGAATTAGTGCAGTGGAGGAAAATAAATGAGTTAAAGCAGCCAGCAGCTTAGATCCCACAGTATTGGTTCTTGGTGAGCCGTCTGTGAGTTTCTTAGAAGTGGTGCACTTGTGGATCAGAGCCGGCTCTCCTCCTGTTTGTTTTCCTTCCAGAGAAGCTGGCCCATTTTGCATCCCAATGCACACTTTAGTACAATTAAATCATTCACAAGCGCTTGATATGCATGTTTTAGTCTCATTAGAGAGGGGCACAGTGTTGGGACGACACCGCTCACAAAGCCAGAGTCTGACCCGACGGACTCCTCGTGTGACCCCACCAACACGGCCCACCCCACATTCAGCCTAGATCTTGTTAAATAGGATTAAGCTGGCTACCTGCCATTCAGTGGCTTGGACAGGACCTCTTATCTCCTGTCTTCAGATGGCTGCCAAGAACAACATAATGCACAACGACCTACATTAAACAATGCCACATGCAGGTTTTGCACCAGACCTGTATCTCATGGTCCGGTATTGTCTTCCTGATGCTAATTCCCATGACTAAGTGCAGGTTACGAGGTCACTCACGTGCCTAATCGGGACCTAATGACAAAAAGCATTGTGGCTGAAGGCAGCTAGACGTTCTGATGCTGGCCTAGTGTGCACCTTCATGTCTGTGGACAGTGATCTGTCTCTGCAGATGCTCGTATGCTTTGTAGAGCACGTCTTAATTCCCCGCCTCTTAACGCCACCTCTTGCTGTTCAGTATTCAGTAGGATGGGACCATAAGAGAGACGAGTGAGTGGAGTCCATGTCCTCCAAAGCACATGACAGGTCTGGAGCACCCTCCCATACTCTCCCTCGAAGCAGAGACACCAATTCAGCAGCGTAAGAGGCTTTGTGGCCAAATCCCCAGTTGATCTTCATAAAGTTTGTGTCTTACAATTAAGTGCAGATGGTTTGCAGCTGGTTGTAAGGCTAGTAAATAACTTGGGCCTCTATTTTCGCCAGGGATTTGGTGGGGTAATCCCTCTCTCTGACAGTTTACCAGATTCAAATCATTCCAGGCTTTGCTTTCCTTCCTCCACTTCTACAATCGTTTTTTTTCCTCTCCTGCTCTCCCCCCTCATTCCATCAAAAGCTCCTTATCCTCATTTGAATATGCTATCATTTAGTAGGAGCACACACATGACAGGACTGGATCTAAGAACAGGGGCGTGGGTGATGCAAGACTCTCACTCAATTACCCCTTCAAACCTCTTTCACTGTGAGGAAGCCACTGTGTAGGTTGGAATCGGTGTTTACAGGACTGTGGACATGCTGAGAAATCCTTAGTGGTCGTGTGAACCCAGGACAACCAGCAACTGCTCTGGCAAATGGAGATCCAGTAAGATAAAGAAATGGCAAGCTACCACACTGCATGATGGTCCAGATAAATACGTCGACTGTCAAGGTCACGTGTAGCTCACCTCAGTGCACGCTCTCATGGAGCAGGTCTCCCACCGGCCATGTGAAGCTGGATGTTCACATCCCAGTGTTCTTACTCCTGTAACACAACTAGTGAGGTCCAGTTCTGTGGCTTGTTGTCTGAAGAAGTCACAAGCCTAAAAAAAAAGAAACTGAAATAGGTACACAAAAGATGTATTTCCCCAAAACAGATCAGCCTGATGTAGCTGGTGTTCAGAGCAGCAGTCGCATAGTTTGTGTTTTATTAAGTGGCTGGAATAAGAGATGAGGACAGGAGATTTTAATCACTGATATCAGTGAAATACTGAATACAGATCTGTAGCTTAGTGCTCTATCATAGCTTCATCGCTTCTATAATGTATGTCATTGTGCATAGAGCATCCCTTTTAAGCAGATCTCTCTCCCGGGACGGTGCCGGGCCCAGAGGAAGACCAACTCTAATGAGGACATAGTCGCGGCGCTCACACATCCTGGAGGAGCTGTGATCATCGCTCGCCATAAAGCAAATGCTCCCTAGGAAACAGCTTGACCCTGCTGCTCCTTGTTTCCCCGTCCTGCCATCGCTATTATTCAAATATATTTATATATTTATATCATTATTTATCCGCCGTAAGTGGACGGAAACGCCACAGCAACACCTCATCTGCATAAGACAGTAGCTAACTGCCCTAGAAGCGCCTCGGGATACGAACAGATGGGAGTGTTTAGCAACCTTCCCCACCTACTCCTCCCACCCAAAACACACACACACACACACACACACACACACACCCTCCACCTCCTCTTCCCCTGTGCACCCCACTGCTCGCTACCCCCCGCCAAATGTTCAGTTAACCTGTCAGTTCTCATTGCCCAAAATCCACGATGCCATATGCCTGGCTGTGACTTCTAACCCTCCACTGCCGCTCTCCCCGTCTCCTTCATGGTGACATGAAAGTCCCCCTTGAAACATGAGGATGTCTCTGTGCTGTTTGATTCAGAACACCTGGCTGAGATCACAGCGATTGCAGGCGTAGCTTGTCTTGTATAATAAAAGCAGTCACTTAGCGTTACACGCCGCAGTAGGAGCGCATTTACTGCATCCGCATGGATGAGACGTCTGATGGTCTACCTGGGTAAATACAGCACATAGCATGGGACGGGACTGAAGGCTGTGTTGTGAAAGACCGACTGATACGTGTAGCATCCAACGCAGAGCTCATGCTAGATGAATGGAAATGATTCAGAGCGACTGATGAAACAAACGGCTACGATAAACCCGGCAGCCAAAGACCTTGTCCTGTGTTCTACCATCTCATAAGCGTCTCCTCTGCGAGCTTCGGCTCTTCTGTCCAGTGAATTCCAGCCATTTGCCCTTGCACAGAGGGCAGCTCCCAGCAGGCCTGGCCACAGTGACAGTTTGTTGTTGTTTATAAGGTCATCCCCACCATAGGGGGCAGCATATTCATTACACCCACCCCATGGCTCTGTTTGTCTCTGGCAGTCTGTTTCTCTGTGGGCTCCTGTCATGAGGTCAGAGGGTAGTTACTATCATCCTCCTCTTGTCTTCACAACAGGCCAGGAAAGTCACAGTGCCTCTGGAAGGAGCAGAAAGGTTAATTGGCCTAATCACAACAAAAATGCCAAGTTTACATCCATAAATCAGCCAATAAGTACCTGAGCTTTCTGGCCTGCAGCAAGACTCGTGTAGATTGTTAAAGTCAGCGGGGCGACGGCTACGTCTTAATGAGTAGCTCCATCAGCAGAAAGCTAACAGCTGTTCTCATGTCAACTTTTTAAGGCGACGATAGGACGAACACATCGTTCTCGTTAAAAACAAAAAGGTCAGAAGATGCACTTTTTCTTATTTCAGTGTGATTGTGTGGGTCCTGCCCTGATTGGTCTGACATTAGCGTAATAACAGCTGTTCCCACCCCAGTGAAAAAAGACCCTTTCAGGAGGTCCATGTCTCCACCTGGATGTCCACCAGAGGACCAGGCTTCAAATGGAGGTTCAGGGAGAAGGTCTCAGGTTGGGCCGTGCGGTGCTGAATGATCGCTCAAATACACTCACAGATGTTCACAGCAGCAGCTCCTGATCGGCCCGATCAGCCAAATCCAGCAGCTTCAACTGTGATGTCAGCTCAACAACATGACTCCAGATCTACTGGCATGGAGGAAACACGGTCGTGTTCACAGATATGGTGAATGTGTTGTTGTTCCTGGTTGCATTAGTGACGAGAGCACGACTGTGTGACTCCTGCTGTCCTCAGGGCCACTCAGAGACCTGGTTCTGCATCAGGGCCACTCAGACCTGGTTCTGCATCAGGGCCACTCAGAGACCTGGTTCTGCATCAGGGCAGGTCTTGTAGTTGGAACAAGCAAAAGAGTCTGCAATGGAAATGTCCTGTCGCCTTATTTTAAAAAAAGAATGCAAGCTTTGTTACTGTGAACGTGGAGTGGCAGGATAGCAGTAATCAGCAGCAGCACAAGCAGATCCCAGGAGTCACGTCGTCAGTGAGTAAACTGAGTCTGTGATGTCAGTGCTGTACAGCCAGTCAGCTAACTGGTCAGAAACATACCAACCAGTCAGCTAACTGGTCAGAAACATACCAACCAAGTCAGGAATTAATCTACTGTGTGGAAGAGGAGGAATGTCTCATTTGTTTTAAAAAGCCACATCCTCTCACTGGCCTTCATTGTCCTACCAGGACAGGACCCTGAACCTGCTGCTGGTCAGATGATCAGGACATGTGACGGCCTCGCCTCTCACTGCTCTGATGTTTTATGAAGGAAACAATAAGGAGCAGCTGTAAAATAGCAATCAGATGGAAGTGCACAGAAACTCTACCTTATTCCCTTTAACGCTCAGATGTGGACGTTTATTGCAACTATCTTTTATTATGGGTGAAATCCGATCAGCTGCGATCGCCCCGAGCGTAGCGTGGTGTGTTCTGAGGCAGAGCGAGTGAGGAAGTGTCTGGGAGTGGGAGCAGCGAGCTAAGTGAGGTTGTTAGAGGAAGCGCTGACAGTCCAATCCAGCACGGCGACCATTCAGAAGACAGCTCCTTTTGTTTCTGCTTCCCTTTCTTCTGCCAGCCCAGAAAAGAGGCTGAATGTGTGTGTGCAGTAACCCACTGACACCTCCCTCTGATCTGCCTCCTGCACTCTACCTCCTCCTCCTCCTCCTCCCTCCCCCACCTCCTCCTCCTCCCCCCTGCACTACACCCCCCCCCCATGCATATGCCAATGCCTAAGAGTCACTCTCCTGGTTGCCACAGTAACCAGCTCACCTCTCTGTCTCTCTCTGTCTCTTTCTGTCTTTCTCGCTCTCACAATGCACCTAAACAGGAGGATCTGTCTGAGTCTGACGGAGACAAGGGGAATCGGGGGGAGGCATATTTCAGAATTGCCCAATTGTCTTCCTCTCTGAGGCGCTCATCCACGTACGCGCCACAGAGCAGACGAGGAAAGGCAAAAAACAAGCAGCAGGGAATAAAGATGTGAAATAAGAATACTGGTGGACCACATGTGTACAAAGCCAGTTGTCCCAGAACGAGCTCTTTTTCTCCTGCATGTACCGCGCTGGTAGCGCCGCTGCTAACTAGCGTTTTCCACCTGCTCCAGCCATACTGCCCCATCCCCCTCCATATCAGTCCACCCACCTCCTTCATCCCCCTCTGCCTTGTCGTGTGTGAGTGGCAGTCAGGTGGTGGTGGTGGAGTGTCTGCCCGTACAGCATTGTGTCTTAGACTAGTCATTCACCACCTGAGCACTCTGCAGTCTGTCTGTCTGTCTGCCCAACGCCCAATTACATTCTCATTACCTCCTAATTACCCTGGACACAACAGCAACTGGTAGCACAATCACAAAGAGAGCAGAATGTAAATCAGTTACATTCATTCCGACATTATTTGTGAGACTTTTCTCCTCCGCTGGGTGGTGGCATGTTAAATGCTCCCCCGGTGATTGTGGTAATTTAGAGCAATATGGTAATAGAGGTGCTGATGGCTATTTCTCCTCTCACCAGCCGCCGTTTCTGTCCTTTCATGAGCTGTTGTCGGCTAAATTACATTGAAGGTTTAATTGGGTATTTTAGATCACGGCCATCGCAGCTGATGAATGATAAAAATCAGCTCAGTGATCATTGATTATCACTTTTCAGAGCATGCATCATAAATTAGGCCGTCATAGGCTCGTCTCTGATCTATGAGCTGTCACTGCAGCGCTGACATATCTTTTATTCACATTTTGTTTGTGATTTGTTTACATCAGCATTGGTTGTAAACACAGATATAAAGACGGGCCTATAGTGGCAGTGTTACCATGGTGTGTGTGAAATTATTTAGAAAGCTTTTGTCATTTAATTCTGGTCTGAATGCAGCTAATATGATCAGAGTGTTCCTAACCCAGGGCCCCTGAGCTTTAAACTATAGTCTAGATCTCTATATGGATAAACAATGTTTGCTAGTAGTTCTGATGTAGGGCATGCAGGCTAAATATGTATGTTAATAGGAAAATGTCTGTTATTGTCAAAGCCCTCGGCCCTGACAGCAGAGCCTCATGTCTGACATGTAACTGACTGAACTGGAAAATAATTCTTATGAAGAATTTAACATTCAAAAACTCTATTTTAAAAATAGAGAAATTACTTCAGCTCTTCTAACTTTGGCACATTAAGTGCACGTTGTGAAAAAATAAAAGATCTGCAGCATATCTCAGTTCATTATGTAGAGACTGTTCACAGATATCCAGCTGATGTTTGTGTCAATAAAATACAACAAATACATGTTATAGTAAAAATTCATGCTTCGATTATGGCATCAGACTAACGAATAATAATTAGTTGTGTTCTAATCCTGAGCATCTTCCTATTTTTAAATAAGACTGAGCTACATGATCTTTATTGATGATGACAAACAGCGCTCGCTGAGCCGAGGCTGCAGCTTCTTCTTGTCTCTGAACACCTTCCTGGTACCGTCCACTTTCTTTCTCAGTGTGCTGATTTGAAAGGTTTTTACCAAACAAATTGCAGCCGCTCTGCCCACACATCAGCGCTTTAATTGCACAGTTGATCTTTTGCCAGGCACCGCTCTCCTCCTCATCGAAGGCTGCACACCTCTAGACATCCAAAAACAGTAACCGTGGAAAAAACACAGGGACGAAGAATGTCCTGCTGCTGGATTCTCCTCCACCAGGTCTCCGTCCTCTAGGGCTCACATCCAGATCCAGCTCAAGCTGTAGTCCTGATGGAGCTGCTGCATCCTCCACAGTTTGGGTTTCTTTGAATTTATTTGTTATGATTACTTCCGTTGTTCTTTTTTTTCTTATGGCATGAGACCCATTTATACCAGAACATGTTATTTCTAGCTTGATTTTAAAAAAATCTGGATTATAACATTTCATTCATGTGTTTTGCACTGACACTGAGTTTGAATGATCTGTGTGCTGATTGGGCACCAATATGGTAAAGAAAGGGAGGGCATGCTCAGTGTTTGTGAGGACGGCAGCTCCTGCTGCTGTTTTAATAGATTTGTTTGAGCTGGCAGAAGGAGGCAGAGTTGGGTGACCTTTCATCTTGCTGGATAGATTTTCTTCTTAGTGACTCAGCTGAGTGACATGACAGACCACACGCTTGTTCCTGACCAATCAAAACTCATCATTCTGTCGTCAGGAAGGAGATGCCAGGACCTCCAGAGACAGCATGTAAACAAACATGTATATGATACGGGACAGACAGACAGACAGACAGACAGACAGACAGACGGACAGACGGACAGACGGACAGACAGACGACCACACACTGAGTCGTCGGTCTTTTCAGGTGTCTTGTGCACAGTCGGGAGCTTCTGCTGGTCACCGTCACACACAGGAAGCAAGAGAAGGTGCAGAAAGATTGTGACGGTCTCGGCTTTTTGTCAGGATGTTATGAGGCATCCGAGATCCAGTACCAGCTGTTGTCCACTGTGACACACTACATGGGACCTAATGAGCCCATTCTTGATCCTGACGTATTTCGGGTCGGGCCAGCGTTGGGTTCAGACTGTGATCATCATCTCGCCTTCTCCTGCAGAATGTAAACGTGTTTAGTTTGTGTTTGCAGTGGAAGTGTTTCCGCTGAGACTGATGACGTCTGAAGTTGAAAATGTTCATTTATTCTTGGAAGCAGTGATCCTCTGCTTGCATCCATCCATCCATCCATCCATCCATCCATCCCTCCCTCTCTCGCCCATGCAGGCTGGTGTCTGGTGTTTATGGGCTTCCTCAGCAGGCGGGGTTGTTTAACGAGGGCAGGGGGACAGTGTGGCACTAATTGCTGCGTGTGATTTATACCAGGCTGGGACCAGGCAGGAACACAGGCAGACGATGGTACTCTGAGAGCAGCTGCTTTGCCCAATATTTACTTAACCCTCCGCTGGCGGGCCTGGCACTAGTGCCACTGACGATGGGTCTGTGGGGAGTCGTTTCCTGCTCGGCGCTGTGTACAGCAGCCTGGCTGGGGCCATGTTTGGGGACTGGCTCAAAGTGGGATTGCGTGGGAGTGTATGGGAGGTAGATTGGAGCAATTAAAGGAAAGAGTGGGATTGGTCTCCTGACAATTTTACCATCCATGAGGAACTGTTGCCAGGTGATATAATCACAACCTTCAAAATAACACGACTGATAGTTAATGACATCCCCGCCTCTCTCTGGACGGCCGAGGTTATTATTAGATGTCACAGAAACACATATTCAAGATTTGAAACTGTTTTTTGTTTTTTTCATGGATGAACAGAAAAGTCGTTAACGGCGATTAGCAGCGTTCTGACGGCGCTTCTATATCGAGCAACATGATTTGTACAGTGCTCACTCCTCTGTCATGTTTTAGCAGTGATAGACACTTCCATCCCACGCCTGTCTGCCCGGCTCATCTGGAGTGATAGTCTGAGACATCTTGGGGTTTGCATCCACAACTCAATTAGTCACACCTCAAAGAAATTAGCAGCAGAAGGTGCCAAAGTATGTTCCTGTAATAGATCAGTTCAAGAAGTTAAACGCTATCTAAATATTCACACCTTTTTGGGCCCGATGATTAATTTACAATTTAGAGAAGCAAACAAATTCTGAATCATGTTCGTCCGTGAGCAGCAACATGCAGGACCAAGACGATGGAGGAACAGGAGGGGGAGCCTGATCCTGTCTCCACAGCAACATTGATTGATATTCTTCAGGTGGAGCAGCTGTCAGGCGGCCTGACCACTGCAAGCTAATGCTCTGCAGGGAGAGAGGAGGGGGAGGGAGGAGAGGAGCAACGGGAGACACCCAGGAAAAGGCAGGAGGTGAAAAGCAAGGAGACGGAGGGAACAGCCGAGGAGAAGGAGGAGAGGGAGGCCAAGCTGAAATGTGATGCTATAAAGAGGAAGCAGAGATGTTTGCTGCTGTGGTTTGATCCTTTGTGGGAATGGCTGCAGAGAGAATCTGATTCCAGTGGAGTCGTCCTGTAGACGAGGGGCGTGTCTGCTGTGTCCACTGGAGACGTGGAGGAGAGCTTCAGGACTTCATGCCCATCAGCTGATTGTTGTTATTATTATAACTGATCTGGATTATTTGGGTCCTCTTCATGTGTAGTTAATGCAGCGCTGCTCAGGTGCTTCTCATTCCATTAAATTCATCCTAAATTTACCATTTTTTAAAAATCTGACACCACACAAAGCTTTCAGATTTAGTCTGTCCTAAAGACAGTCAGT
>NW_007579148.1:151622-153220 GCF_000690725.1 Stegastes partitus
AAAAATACACACAACAAAAATGGAGAAGAACAGGCTGGGTCGCTATTGGAAGGTGTGTTATAATAAAACTAGTAAAACTGATTAAATTAATAACTAATAAAACTGTTGAAATCAGCTCTAAGGCATCTGACTGCATTCTAATGGTGCCAATAATTTTAATTCATTATTGTTCCATATTTAATATTGTGAATGAATGTAATGAAGCTTTAGGAGCTGCTGGCATTACAGGTGTTCTGGTACTGAACCAGGATCAGCTGCAGGCGTGTTCGATGTGACTTCATTGCTTCAGAACATGCAGTTATTTTAACATCGTTTTGATAAATGAGACGCTGATTCAGTGCACGAGGATCAAGAAAATGTCGTTTGATTCAATGAAACCTTTAAACCAGCTTATTTGCATCAGAAGTGAATCAGATGATTGTGACCCTGGTTTTATGGGCTGAACAGCAGCGTTAGCATCACGTCAGGATGGAGGCTGTGGCTGCAGGCCGCCATCACACCATGACTCATTAGAGAGAAGCACTCGGCTCTTCTGCTCCTTCTGTATAATCACTGTAATGCCGTTTCCACCCTTTTCATTTATAGACTTTCACATTCTCAGCTCGTCACACTGGTTTTAACCTGTCAGGATTTCTTGTTTGAATTTCATACCAGCTCCATTAGGAAGTAAAAAAAGAACAGTTTAAACCATTAATAGATCCATTCTGTCAGTCGAACACAAAGCAGAGGACAAAGTTTGTGTTTAAATGTTTAATTTTAACCGTCTCTAAGTTAATGTGGCCGTTTATGGAGCCGGTGCAGCTTGTGTTCAGCACCATGGAGAGCAGCCCTCAGCCCAGCATGGGAACCCAGCGTTTGGATTTACTCACCAGTAGTTTGGTTTTGCTTTTTGTTTTTATTCTGAATGAAATAGTTCCTCATTTTATTTCAGTTTTGGTGCTGTTTGCTGAGCATGAGACGACCAAGCGCTGCAGCATGCACCACAGACGCTAACCCTAACCCAGCGCTGTAGGTTGAGCTGGTGTTTTCAGGTTCAGGTAACTGGACAGTTGGACAAATGCACACAGAGAGTCTAAAGGACGCCTGCTGCAGGCAGTTTGTAGGAGCTTCTACAACTTGTCCCAAACAGGGCCTATAGGATGGAGATCCTTTTGGATTTAAATGCATTTTATCTTATTAATGTGCATATAACACTTACATTATAATATATATATGGGGCGGCTGTGGCTCAGGTGGTACAGCCGGTTGTCCTCTGATGGTAAGGCTGGCGGTCCGATCCCCTCCACAGTCCAGGTGTCCTCGGGCAAGACTCTGAACCTGAAGTTGCTCCCAGTGGCAGCAGCAGCTAGCATGGTGGCTCTGTTGGTGTATGAATGTGTGTGAATGGGTGAATGAGAAACACTGGGAGGCGCTTTGAGTGATGCTAAGGTGATATCAGCGCAGACCATTTAGCCTAATAATTCATATTTAAATATTAAACCAGTGTGATTGTCTCCCTCTCTTGGGCTCCACAGTTCAAGCTTCCTGAGGTTCATTAAATAAACACATCATGATCGCAGCAGCTCCTGTTTATTGTTCAGCCCACAAACCTACAAGCA
>NW_007579148.1:153904-196002 GCF_000690725.1 Stegastes partitus
AGAGAGAGGACTTGTGGTGTTTCAGTATTTTGAAGCTGTGGTACTGTTACTCCAGCAGAGTACAGGACCAGTATACTTGTATCCTGAGCCGTCTGGACAGAACCAGCAGTGAGGCAAACATGTTTGTTCTTCAGAATACATGTTATTCCCTGAAGAAGAGAGAGCTTTACAGCCTCACTGCTCTGCTGCTATAGAGCTACAGCAGCAGGATGTGTGATGTCATTACAGCCTGATCACTGTGGACCGGACAGAGCAGGAGAGCCTTGACACTGGTCGTTACGTGTCCTCGCCATCCTTACCTAAATCCTTTGATGCAAGAACATCCAATCATTACCTGCAGAAATGTCCCTGCACAGACTTTAATAAATATAAAAGAGGTTTTCACTTCAAAGTTGGGATGAAAGTGAACGTCTTTATCGAGCAGTGACCACATGTGCCTCGTCCTGCCACAACATCCTCCTGCTTCTCTCTCCACCTTCATCTTTCTCCCATCTCCCCTCCTCCTCCTCCCCTCCTCAGTGTGGTTCCTGAATATTTAATAAGCCTGAATTACTGAGGCCCTCAACTGTAATGACGGGAAAATCAGACAATTAAAGCAGAAGGGCTCCGGCTTTAAGTCTCACCTCCCCCAGAGGAGCCAGAGATTATTTAAAGTGGCACACTGTTTGATTATCTAATCCTCCTCTTGCCCCCTCTGCTTTACTCACAGAGCAGCATCGCCTGCTCCACTTGCCACTGCAAATTACCATGAAACACCAATGAGCGCTGTATTTAAGTCCTTTTCCATAAGCGGGAATGTGGCGGCGTGGCGTCTCCAGGGAACGGCACTATGGGAGCAACTCTTTTACACTCAGGTTATCACAGTTTAGCAAGGCCTTCAAGGGCTGTCTGCTTCTCACTTAGGACATGTAATTAATAGCCATGCTGAGCTGAGCTGTGCACATTTACATGGAAACCACTTTACTTTCTGTAAAAATGGCCCATATGTGTGAACAAATAAGTGTGTCAGTGGAAGACCTTTGGTAGCAGGTACAGCCTCTGGTCCAGTCCTGAGCTTTCATCCAGCGTCAGTAAAAGCAAACACAGCACGGGCCCTGCCGAGGAAACTCCGACCCGGTGCTGCTCTGTGAAGCTGCAGGACTGGAACCAGACTGCGTTCTGGTGTTTGTTTGTTGGGGGAGGCGAGGGTTTGCCCCAGAAACAAAGCCTGTTGGTTGGAGGTTTGGCGAGAAGTAGAATTATTGTCAGCTTGACTTATTATCCACACATCCAGACAAAGTGACGGATTGTGATTGAGTTGATAGCAATAGCTTCCTTAATGCTTGCCAGTACACACACACACACACACACACACACACACACACACAGAGGTCCTCACAGAGAGACAGATGAATATTCATGATTATACAGCTGAGGCTCAACACTGGCTCCTTTAGTGCTGGCCAGAGAGAGGCCAATGATAGGATTGTAAACACACAACCATCAGAGGTTTAATAGCTCAGCTCCACTGCCGGATAATTACGCCGTACACACACCCTGAAAGGCTCCGATTTAAAAGCTATTGTGATGAGATTCCCCTTCTCAGTTCTGACTTCTGCAGGCAAACATTTGTTTGATAGATACTTGTGCAGCTGCCTGTGCAGAGAACAGAGACATCCTGTCATCGTACGTCAGCGTCTGCCAAAGAAGTCCAGAACAAACACGCTCCATTCTTACAGTGTCCATTGTGTGATTCTGTTTGTATTTGGTGAGCTGGAGTTTCATTGGTCTGTCTTCTACGCAGACAGTCGGGCCCACAGCGTGCTGAGCAGCAGCCCGACGGACCGAGCTGCTGACGGTGGTCTGCTGGCGCCGCTGTGTCTCAGGAAACATCCAAGAAACTCACATTACCAAGAAGATAGTCACTAGTGAACACGTTCTGAGCATTTTGTTTAGTGGTGACTTTGAATGTCTTGGAACAGGACGCTGTCAGGACAGACAGCATCTGAAATCTCTCTGCCTTTTAACACGACAGAGAAATGTGGGGCAGCGCTGAGGCCAGGCGCCTCAGGGTTTAAGCTTCCCTGTTGCCTCCTGATTTGAATATCGTTCAACGTCTATTTGCATCTAGTTTTAATAGTGGTTTATTCAGTCAAGCAGAAGATGACATCTTTATCTGTAGCTGACATATGAGGCCGTTAGCCCGAGGCTAGCGCGTGTCTAGTTAATGAGCAGAGGGATGCTGCTGCTGATTAGGACCGGCAATAAAAAAGCTCAGCCGCATATTCTGACTCAACTGTGTGGCGGCAGATTGGGCTCCGGCCCAGAAAGGCTGCTTCAAGCTTGTAGTCCAGGTGTGCTGAGGAATCAGGGCAGGTGCTTGGTTTGTGTGTAAGCTCTTAGATTGTTGTATTTCCAAACGTGTACTTGAAGTGCACCTAGAGAGAGCGGTTCAGTCTTCCTCTGAGCTAAGGTGTGTTTCCTGTCTGTGTGGGTTTAAAGCCCAGTGTGGCGGCGTGGCGGCGTGGCGGCGTGGCGGCGCTCTCCTGGATGTCTGCCGAGTCAGAAGAAAAAACATAGAAGTGGTGAAATAATTTCTGTCAAGCTGAATGTACTGACTGAAGACTGCATGTTTCATTAATTATGTGCTCGTAGTCAAAGTCATTCACATGAACGTCGTCATAGTTTAGCTCGTAAAGCAGCTAACGAGTGTGTTCACTAGCGATGAATCTGCTGATTGGTTGATTACGTGTTTGGTCTGTGTTTTAGTGAAAAGCTTCGTTTCCTAAAGATGTCTTCAAATGTGTGTTTGTTAGCAATGGTTCAAAACTCTTATGGGTTCAGATAAACAGATACGGAAAGCCGGAGCTCAGGAGGTTTTCTGCTTTTGTTTGATACCTGATTCTGCAGAACTGCAGATTAACTCTAATAACTGAAGGATCTGTTTGTCTTTCATGTGTTGTTCATGTGCACAGCCGTGGAGGTGAGTAGAAGTAAAGTTTTTAATTGTTGAAGTTGTAAAATGTTCTTTGCATTTATTTTTTAAATGTGTCATGAGTGAACTCGGTGTACAGAAGGTAGGTGAAAGTGGACCGTGTTCCCTCAGAGACCAGCTAAAAATGTTCTGCTCCAAGCACAGTATTATTTATCACTGCATGCAGTGACACAAGTAGGAAAGATCAAGTCCATCTTATTTATCTGGTCCAAAATCACACATCACAGGTTTCCCCAAAGGCCTTTCCAGTCTGTGTGGAACGCTGCATCCTGGATCCTGGATCCTGGATCCTGGATCCTGGATCCTGGAGCCCAGCGGTCATAAGATCTCTGACAGGACTGTGTGGACACATTCATCTGTTACAGTAATATGCAAAGATCAGATTTATGTTCCTGTGTGTAAGCAGTAAGACATCTGAGTGGACAGTACACGTGCATGATTCCACATCTCCACCATTTACAGTACTGGGAATATTGCTTGCTAAGCGAATGGTGGCCAGTGTGTTGCCATGGCAACCCCAGCGGCTGTCACTGTGCCTCCTGTAAGAATGACAGATGATTTTTATTAGAGGGGCTGTAAATTGGTGGGGTCCCCTCTCTCCACAGAGATACTTATCCCAGCCTGATCAAACCGGAGTCACTCTGCCAATAACTGTGACCGGGCCTAATTACAACACGGGCCCTCCTGGACTCATCACACACTCATTATTACTCACAGACTGCACCGGCAATGCTGGCGCCAGTCACTATGTGACACTCTGCTAGCAGGAAACAATATGGCAGCACATATGGTGGAAACATGACAGCAGGTTCAGACGGTTAAAAAGTGCTTCTGTATGTTTCTGTGACCAAAAAGGAATCAAGTGAGAGAAAGACGATCATTCATCAGCATTTACATGCAACTGTGGCTTCAGCTTCTGTTTGTGGAACAGAAGATGCATTCTCACAGTCAATGGGAGGTATTTGCAGATGTTTTATTCTCATGCATGAATCTTTGCTGTGCCTTTGCTAAAGTCTGCTCTCACCCACTGATGTTCTGTCCGGCGCCTAATTGCTCCACTCCTGCACACTTCGACTTGCATCTCCAAATGTTGGGTCCAAGTTAACGTACCTTGTTGGCTTTAGGTGTGTTCGTCTGCTGCTGCATGGATTATGGCATTTATTTATTTATTTATGAAGCTGCGTGACTTTGAGTGGCCAAGGTTACAGGGACACTGTGGGCTCCGGCTGTCTCCAGGGACCACGATCTACTCTCTAATACACTCCAAGACAGTTGCACAGTGGGGACACTGCCAGCAGAGTGATGAGGAAGCAATTTTTATCTGCATTGTTTAGCTGACTCCGTGGGTTTCCCGTAAGTGGCATCCAGACTGTTGGTGTTGATCAGGTCAGACAATCCAGATTTCTTCAGAGGAGTCAGATAAGTGCAGTTTAAAGTGTTCAAGGTCATAAAGACGTGGATTTGAAATTATTTAGCCAAAGGAGCTGCTTGGATCTGCACTGGACATGTGAGCAGTGTGCTTAGTGTCTCCATGCATTTTCAATGGATAGAATCGTCTAAAAAGATCCTATGCGACCCATAGGGACTCTGAATTCAGTGTTTGCTTTATATGTGTTGCCATTTTTCATCGTCCCGTTGTCTTTGCATTGGGCTGTATTCAGTGTTTGATTTGAGGAAGACAGACGGCGTACGAAGCAGAGAGAAGCTCTGGGTTCCCGTTGAGATCTGTCAGACAGACGGGGCTGACACTTTTTTTGATAATTGCTCTGCCTAGCCATGATCTGAATTAGCATATGAAAGTTGTGCCTTTTTTTCCTTCACTGGGAGCGCGTAGCTGTAAGCTAATTTGTAAGTCATTTTAGATGACAGAGAGTGGTTGTATCCCAGAGGTGCTCTTTCTCTCTTGATCTTTTATTTTCTCTCGCTCTCTATTCCTTCACCCCCTCCTCACAGCTCGTCTTTCCTCCACTCACGTCTCAATTAAAGAATACTGAAATGATTCAGGGAGCCAAGCTAACTCTTTAAGTTAAAGTGCAGGTTTTGGGCCAGATGGTTCCCCAGCAAGCAAAGGTCAACCTGCTCAGCTATGTGAGCGTGTGTCATCGTGTTCCACCTCAGAAGAAATCCTTCTCTTAGTCCTTGGTTCACATTAACCTGTGTGCCCAGTTAGGACACATCTACTCCAGTGCAAGCTGTCCTGGTGGAAAGTGTGACAACCACGTTGTAATATGGACGTAATTCAGGCTCTTCTCACTGTTTCTATTATGTCTCACAAGCAATTTTGGTTGCAGTGACAAACTGCGAAGCCTCCCAGTTGAAGTGAACAAAGAGTCTACTTGCAGGCTCAGTGTGGCTTATATGGGGATTAATTGAAGCTATTGAGTGTGGATCCACAGAAAGGGACTTGTGTTTGTGGCACCAATGATGCCAAAGCAGCTGGGCGGGCCGAGGAAGGGAAGAGGAGACGACTGATAGTCCTGCAAGCCACCTGGGGTGAAGTGAAGCCATAGTTTCAGAAATATACACTAAAACGCCCAGGTGTGGACACAAACACGTGCTCATATGTCCAGCATGCTCACACACAAACTGCAAGAACAGTGGAGGCTGTCTCTCAGGCAGCGTTAGTATGCAGTAGGTGGAGCAGAGAGGAGCAAGGAAAAGCGTAGTGGAGTGCCTTCGATCGTTATTATTGACCGTTCCTCCATGCAGCTGTATGCAGCATAAACACATTCACACTCACTTGCATGCACACGTGCATAGAAACATGTCCGCTCGCGCACACAAAGACTTTAATATACAGACACACAAGCCAGTGGGATGTGAGATAAATGCAGCGGTAGGAGCAAACACAGAAATGCCCTCAGCTTACAAGGACATGCACACACAGTGGTGTAGGCCTGCAGCTCTGTGTCAGACAATCGATTGTGTTGGTGGTGGTGAACGCCAGCAGGCTGGGGGAAGAAAGAAGTGGAATCTAACCAGGAACCATGAATGTAATCAATTACAACAGCCCAGAACACTTTTTATATTTCAAAGGAATACCAACCACCACCTTCTGTTCGGACTGCAGTGGTCTAAGTCTGGCCTTCACAGCAGCGTTTTACTCACGTATATATACACGTATAATTTATCTCCTGCTACTCCTGAGCAGCACTGGAAGGTTCAGGCTCTACAACAATCAGACCTCTGATTACTGAGAAACCACCCAACAGTTCAGCTTCTGTCTAAACAAAAGGCTTGGTGGTACGGTGAGTGCAGGATGAAGACGAGTGAAGAGATGCTGCTCTCCATCTGGCTGCTGACTTTGTTTGGTCACCTCAGAAGTGTCAGACGGCTTTCTGTGAAGCTGACCAGGAACTAAAG
Source organism: Stegastes partitus (assembly GCF_000690725.1). NCBI lineage: Eukaryota > Metazoa > Chordata > Actinopteri > Pomacentridae > Stegastes > Stegastes partitus. The sequence continues at coordinate 160,242 of NW_007579148.1, forward strand.
AACAACAGACTGACCTTTGACGCTGTTGTCCTTTAAAAGTGAAACACCACATTACACTAATCCAGTATTATCAGATGTCTCCCTTAGCTTCCTGTGTTACAGTCTGGTGGAGCTGAGAACCGGAAATAAAATGGACATAATGTGCATTTAGTGACCACATTCTGGTGAAACTGGCAAACTGATATTTAAAATCAACATCACACAAAATTATGATTAACTAGACGACAGTTATGTCACGACATCAAAAAGCAGGAAAATATAAAAATGTGTGAACTCTTCGCCCTGGATGGACGACTGCAGACGGTTTGGTAGCTGCATGTCTCCTTCAGTCCCAGAGTGACTCCAGCTCACACCAGCACACTGGTGCTCGTCTTCCACCTTCCTCCCATTCCTCTCCCCCATAGAGGCGTTCTGTTCCTCACAGAGGTGATGGTTAGTCGGTACCATGAGATGCCTCTCCTGGACCCAGTGGGTGGATATCAGGGATATATCTGCAGGAGACTGCCAGGGAGGGATCAGACTACAAAAGGCTCCGTTGCCAGATGTACTAAAAACAAGACATAAGGTTTGATGTGAATGAGAACTGGGGGCAGGGTTGGCCAGCTCTGCTGCAGCCATCCTGTACGCGTGTGCATCAGCACCGGATGTCACTTTCTCTTGTTTCGTTCTGTGCACTTGGAATCATGCAGACCTGAACCATTTGTGTGACAAACCAGAAGGTGGCACAAAGTGCATTTCTGTTTCTGAGCAGCGTAGTCTGGCTCTAGTGTACATAAGAACTGACCTGTTCAGCAGCAGTGGAGCAGTCCTGGACCAGTGCAGTGTAATGATGGCTTTTACAGTGCTTCCAGGACTGAACATACACGGGATTTCTTGCATATATCGGATACCTGACTTGCGTACACAGAAGCATGGAAACATATGTTTGAATGTGTGTGTGTGTCTGTTTCAACGTGCCTTTAAAACACAGGCGTGCAGCCCTCTCCCAGGCCAGGCCTTTTGTCACAGTGACAGGCTGTCTGTTCTAATGAAAGCCCCTCTCATTCATAAGCCTGTCAGCTTTTGATGCCAGACAACTTTCAGAGGGAAAGAAGGAAAAAGGAGAGAGGGAAGACCGAGGAGACAGCCTGCGTTCCCGCTTCCTTTCATATCTGCTTTCTCTGAACGGTTTCTTTCCTTGAAGACAAACTGCATTTGCAGCCGGGGAATGTAAATGTGATGTTCTGGCTCGTCTCGGTGCTTCAGTAATTACCAGCTATGGACACACACACCTGTCCCTTTGCTCTCGTTTTATCACTCGTTGTCTGTCACATATTAAAGTGTCTCAGCCACAGGCTGAAAAAAAACCTCCTTCAGGATATCCAATCCTTGGTCTCTCATTTCTAACTGGGTCAACACTTGCTCACCGTAGCATCCTCACTCTCCTTCTGGTTTCTCCCCCATTCCTACCTTTTTATTGCACCAACACTGTCCGGGGATTCATAATAAAAGTTTAGCTCATTTTGTGCTGAACTTACCAATGAGGCTTCCTGGAAAATCCAAAACATAAATCTAGATGCCGGTTGTGACTTTGATTTTCCTGATGTTTGCAGTAATCTGTGATTTATGGTCGGGCTGCTGCACAGAATCATCTCCTGCACAATGATCACATTTTGCACTATTACAGCCCTTTCCATTATTTTAGGCATGTGCTGTGCAGGACCTGGTACCGGCAGTCTTAATCTGTGTTGAACTGTCATGACGGGTCTAAATGAGGGTAATTCAACACCTCATAAAATCTGCATTATGACATCTCTAGCAGTATTGCCAGGATCCCTCTCCATACGGCGGCCCCGTTTGATCCCGTCCCAGATTGGCTTCTCCATCATCGGTGACATGAGATACCCCCGCAGCCACCAGCTACAGCACACATCGCTCCTCATAAACACTGACAACCTCTCTCCACTTCCATGTGTTCACACAAATTAGCATTATATTAGCATGATATTAGCACATCCGACCTACACAGCCATACCTTATCAAAGCGCTCTGTGATCCCGGCTCCCTGCGCTTTAGTCTGGAGCAGAAAGAAAGAGAGAGAACCTGAGAGAGAGAGTCTCCCCCGAGAGAGAGAGGGAGAGAGGAGAGCGATGAGCTACATGATAACGAGCTGTGTTACACTCTACACAACACACAGCCTTGTCACTGCGCCTCAGAGCTGCGCTGAGCTAAATGGGCTGCAGCAGATGTTTGGTGACTACATCACACAGAGCTGTGTACCTCACTTGACTTGCAAATATTTGCTAAGAGACTTCAATATTGGATTTTCTGTATTTCCTTCTTTTAGAATGTGTAAGCTGGTGAATCCAGTGCATAAACATGAGCACATGTGTTTCCTCCTCTATAGCCTGTGACTGAGAAGCAGCACTGATGCCTCTTGTGATGAACTCAGAAGGCAACTGATCTGTAGTTGTTCTCTTCATGTGTCTCACAGTGTTTCAGATGCCACCAGGTTGGCAAAACATGAAAAAGCACTTCAGTTCATTTAAGTGTATGTTGGCATTTTCTAAAAGACAGTGATTGCAGGGAGGGCTGCAGGTGGATCAGTGGTAAGCACCGTGGCCTCACAGCTAGAAGGTCGCTGGTTGGCGTCCCGGTGAGGACACCCGGGATCTTCCTGCGTGGAGTCTCCATGTTCTCCCCGTGCAGCGTGGGTTCTCTCCGGGTTCTCCGGCTTCCTCCCACAGTCCAGAAACATGCTGAGGTTAATTGGTGATTGTAAATTGTCCGTAGGTGTGAATGTGAGTGTGCTTGGTTGTCTGTCTCTAAGTGTAGCCCTGTGATAGACTGGTTACCTGTCCAGGTGAACCTGCCTTCACCCTGAGTCAGCTGGGATAGGCCCCGCCCCCCATGACCCTGGTGAGGATGAAGGTGTAGAGATGATGGATGGATGGTTGTAGGGACATAATGTTGCAGTCAAACCACAGGGATATGTCATCATAATGTATAGAGTGTATTTCTGTTGTGTAAAAGTGAAGTCACACCACACTTCATTTTTATTTTGTTGTATTTTATTCAATGTTTTTCTGTAGCTCTTGTTATACCAGACAGATTAAGCCGAGTAGGGACTCAGTGATTCATGAGGAGATCCTGCACCGTAGCTACAAACAGCTTTTCCAAATGTCCAACATTATCCTGATTGACCAGAGGCTACATACGGTGCTCAGACGCTAGGTCGCATAAAGGTGACATATCTGGTAGTGAGTGGCCCACAGGCAGGTGGAGCGTTTATGCAGGATGTCATTTTAAAGATGATCTTTTATTGTTGTAGCAGTTTAACATACAGCATGTCAGTAATGTGCACTTATTTAATTTCTTCTTTTTTTCTGTTTCCAGTGTCACGGTTTCTCATCACATCCACGGGAGCCCTGTATATCCTGGATGTGCAAATGGAAGACGGGCTGTACAACTACAGGTGTATGACACGCCATCGGTACACAGGAGAGACCCGACAGAGCAATAGCGCCCGCCTCATTGTCTCAGGTAAGACCATGTTGAAAGGATGCATCAGCAGTGTCCACAGGCACATATGCACCACATCACATGGTGCTGAATTGCTCTATTTCTCTTTTTTATAAGTAGAGATACTTTAATGTGTGCCAGACTAAATGTGACACAAGTGGACAAAGCGATACGAAACATGAAGGGCCAGTAATGTGGAGCATGGTCTCCGTCCTCAGAACCACTCAGTCATACAGTAATACGTGCTGAACAGCCGCTGAACTGTTGATTTTGCTCCGTCTCAAAAATAGTGCGCACATGACAGAGGGCCATATGGAAATAAATGTGTGCTTGTAGAAAATCATGTAGATCATTTGAGCCGAATGGAGGCTGACAGGAAAAAAACGCTTGAATTAAAGAGGGGCTGGCATGTGATAAAGGTCATGAGAGCTGTGCCAGTGTGGGGGAGCGTCTCAGGACACACAACCTCCCTTCTTTTCCTTAAACCATTTAAAGGGACACTCCACACAATGTGGATTTGAACAGAAGCCTGTGTTATAGGGTGGCAGACATTCACCCTGTGGAGCTGTATTGTGGGGAGGAAGGAAGCTTAAACCAGGACTCTAAAAATCACACTATGTTGACCTCTGTCCCCTCAATTTACAATCATCTACACTTTGTCTTGTGTCTTATATGTGCAGTGCTAAATTGCTGGAGTGTCTCTTTAAGCTTGTGTCCACATGCCATTGTTGGTTAAATGGGAATATTGAGTATGAAGAGGATTTTTGTCACCCTAACTTCTGGGGATGCCATGCCTGGCCATCAGCGGCATCAGTTTCCCTTCAGCCACTGGACCAGCATGATGACCATAAAACATGAGACGCTCTCAGTGAATGCATTTTATCCAGAGACCAGTATTATGGGGATAAATACAAATACTCAGTTTTACCAATGATTCCAGGTTATACTTTACTAGCCACACCTGAATGCTCTAAAAATTAAGTTTGAAATTGTTTAGACAACAAGAATAGCTAAATCTCTTCCTGTGCTTTGGCCCCCGCAGATCCCACCAACTCAGCGCCCCACATCCTAGACAGCTTTGAGCGTCGTGAGGTGATGGCGTCTCATCGAGTGGAGCTGCCCTGCAAGGCCTCTGGTCACCCCGCGCCCAAATACCGCTGGCTGAAGGACAACCGGCCGCTGGAGCCAGACACCCGCTTCAGACAGAGTGTGACGGGCCTGCTGATAGAGCGCGCTCAGTCCAGCGACACGGGGACGTACGTGTGTGAGGTGTGGAACGGCTACGGCAACGCCGAGGTGGTTGGCAGGCTGCTGGTGAAAGGTCAGTGCTCCTGGGCCGCGGTATGGGACCACAAACATTTTTAACATTTCAGACTGTAGAGAACTTATATCAACCATCGTCCTATCTTGAAGCAGTTGCTGAACTGTTACCTCTCTTACCTACAGAGCCCCTGAAAGTTGTGGTGAGTCCGCGGAAGGTGAAGGGCAGCGTGGGAAGCCAGGTTTCACTGTCCTGCAGTGTAACCGGCTCTGAGGAGTACCAGCTGTCCTGGTACCGCAACGGAGAGCTCATCTACCCCAGCAACAGCGTCCGCATGACAGGCCAGAACAGAGAGAACCTGGTCATGGCTGGAATGGCCAAGAGCGATGGAGGAGCCTATCAGTGCTTTGCTAGACATGGCAAGATGTCCGCCCAGGACTTTGTTCAAGTCATCCTGGAAGGTGAGAACTTACAGGGAGAGGTGTGGGTGGGAGGTTATCATACAGCACATACAGGACAGAATAAGGGATTTATTTGGCACATAGAAGCGCTTTGCATTGTGTGCGCTGGTGTTTGTTTATGCACATGTGGGTCCAAACTGCATGTCTGTGCTCATCTCTGCTGTGTGTAGCGCAGCTCTCTTTATTAGATTCTCTGAAACAGGCGTGCAGACTGTTTCATAAGCTGCTGCAGTGTCTGCATCACATGACCGCACCAATATAAGCAGAATATTGATAATCAATGATGTTGTGGAGCCAGAGAAAGGAGCTAAATGAATCTGCTCTGCTCTCTGACTCTGCTTTTTAAACAGCACACATGCATGGGCTCCAGTGAAAAGGAGTGCAAATCAGTCTTGATTTTAAAGATTCTCTCTAAAAAGGCTTCAGAAATGTTTTCTGATCAGCCATTATAGGAGTGTTTAGTTGAGGATGATAAAATAAATATTGCCATGAGATTTTGTTTCTCTGTCCAGATGGAACCCCGAAGATTCTGGCTTCATTCAGCGAGAAGGTCTACAACATCAACGAGTTTGTGTCGCTGTCGTGCACGGTGAAGGGAACGCCGGAGCCCCGCGTGACGTGGACTCTGGACGATGAGCCCGTGGTACGGGACAGTCGCCACCGCATCTCCCACTACACCAACACTGAAGGCCATGTGGTCAGCCACCTCAACATCAGCCAGACCCAGGTCCCCGACGGAGGAGTGTACCGCTGCATTTGCAACAACTCGGCCGGGACCGTTTCCTACCAGGCGCGAATAAACGTAAGAGGTGCTTGTCAGATCAACTCTTCCAGCACACCTTCACATACACACATCAACATGTCTTGAGTTATTCTGGTGTGATAACTTTTAATTGGCTGGTTTCAAAGCGCCCGGATGTGCAGATGTTGACAGAATGCCCGACTAGTTCATTCAGAGGATTCGGGTTTTGTCGTCAGATGTGTCACAAGTTTCTCCCACGTTTATAAACCGTATAAAGCAGCTTTGCTCCAGTTCTTCTCCTCCAGCAGTAGCTTCTCCTGTCATCAGTCACTGTGTCAGCATTAACTTTTCTAATGCCCGGCTTCCTACCAAACACCTGCTGATAGCTTTATACTGGGACGCCATTAGAGTGATTTACTGGTACTACCGTGTTTGACTGTAATGCTGTGTGCGCTCTACAGAGACATGGTTGGCTGGATTGCTGTTGTCATGTAGCTGTAATACTGGGGCACTCAGGCTTTCTGTGCTTGGTGCAGGGCCATTAGTATTTCTCTATTGCAGAGAGGGAATGGTACATTCTGTACACTGATTGGTTTAATTTGATTGTGTTCATTCTTGCATGTTGTAAGGCTAAATAGGGCGATCCTCCAGCCCTTAAGCGAGGGTCCATGGATGCCGAATGCAGCCAAGCAATGAAGATAAATCTCCACAGGTGCCATTGTGGAGAAAGTGTAATGACTGTTTCTCACATCGTTGGCTCCTTAATCGTGCTAAAGAGAGTAGCAACCCAGGATATGCTTGTGCTCAAAGTACACTACAGAGCCTAGTTAAACTGTCTTCTCCAGTGCTTCAAAGCGAAGCCTAATAGTCCATTTCCCTGATAGACACTGAGCTATGGAAGCCTATTGGTTATTCTGTTGGTTTTTCACAAGTGCGTGTGAAAGCCGGCAACATGAGTAATGGCTTTGATAATAGCTCCATGAGTGGAGAAAGGGAACATTTCACTCTAATGCTTGTCAGAGGCAATCAGAGGCAGCGCCAAAGAGGTGGGAGCAGAAGGTAATATTCACCACAGTCTCAAACAGAAGAGTGCACCAGTTCCTGGTTGTGAGAAGCCAGAATGCACATTTGATAGGAAGGACACTGGAGCAGGATGGGAGGACTGGAGAGGACCTCCACTCCCTGTTTGATTTGCTTTGATGCTTTTCTTTGAGTGACTACAAGCAAACTGAATCAGGCAATCTGAAGCACATCTGGGTGGTGTTTGAATCGCTTTCTATCAGAATGAATCAAGGCATGGAAACTTTGTGGTGTCTTGAAAACACACACAACACAGCACAGCTTCGTTTTACACCACACCCCGCCTCAAAATCATTTTAAGAGAGTTGTCTCTCTAATGTGTCCTTCAAGGGCCTGCCAGCATCAGACCAATGAAAAACCTCACTGCCATCGCTGGGCGGGACATGTACATCCACTGCCGTGTCATTGGCTACCCCTACTACTCCATCAAGTGGTACAAGGACTCCAATCTGCTGCCGTACAACCACCGGCAGCGGGCCTTCGAGAACAACGGAACCCTGAAGCTGTTTGACGTGCAGAAGGATGTGGATGAAGGAGAATACACGTGTAATGTGCTGGTGCAGCCACAGCTGTCCACCCACCAGAGCGTCTACGTTACTGTGAAAGGTATGAACCTCTGTCTGCAGGTACACAGCTCATGGACAGGAAGCAGCTTCACACTTTGTGTTGGTAGCTGCGTGCAATCATCCACCATGAATATTACCAATCTGTAGCGTCAAGTAAGCAGCTTTGTTTGAGCTGTGCATACACATTATGTCACACTCCAGTGTTTGTGAAGTACATTCATGTTTGGATTTCTATGGGGCAGCACTTTATCGGTCCGTACACTGGCCTGTTCTGTTTCCATCCAATGGCCATGTTTCACATGTAAACGGTACATTAAAGCGTCACTGTACAATCTGCCTTCCCGAGCTGCAGCAAACACAGATATGCAGAGGGATATTTGTGTATCACATCCTGTGAGAAAGCCTCCCATCACTGATAGAAAGGCACCTTCTCCATCATCCCGGCCAGCTTATCTGAAGCTCATCTGAATATGCAGCGGCACTGAGCCGAGCCAGATGATGATAACCTCAGATGGCTCTCTTTCTTCAATGACGCTGCATAATTTGAAATGTCGGATGGGCAAATCCACCCCCCTCTCTCTGGCGGGTCTTGACGTGCTAACGAGTGTGCGAGGGGGAAATCACACCGCGTAGACAAAGCTACGCCGCGATTCCGCCTCGGCTAATTTGCCTCTCGGCTGCTTAGCATTCCACCGCTGCCGAGAGGGAATCCCCAGGAGCCTATTATGCCTATTTTGTTGTGAATTAAATAAGCGCTGAAGTGCCGCTTATTCCAATGTTATTTTAAATCATTAATTTTCCAAAGCATCTGGTTCTCACGATGGCTACAGCGTCCCCAGAGAGCAGAAGAGAGTGAGAGCAAATGTTATATGCATGTTGTCTGAGAGAGACTCAGCTGCTCCACATGGGGAGAGGCAATAAAACATTTCTGCATTCCTACAAATTACCACAGCACGATGTTCTGACATGAAAGCCAGGTGATAAAGAGAGACTTGTGACTAATGAGTTGCTCTTTGAGTGCTTTGTGGAGGAGCTCAGCCATGACAGCTGTTGTCTGTTGATGTGCACCAGCGGCGAATGATTTGAGCACCATTTGCTGAAACCTGGATTATGGACATGTTACCCACAGGCCTGTGGCAATACTCCTGCGGGGAAAATTAATTTGCATGTCTCCTCCACAGTCCCACCTACAATTCACCCATTTGAGTTTCCCCGGTTTTCAATCGGCCAGCGAGTGTTTATCCCCTGCGTGGTCATGTCTGGCGACCAACCCGTTTTCATCACCTGGCAGAAGGATGGCCGGCCGATTCCAGCCAGCCTGGGTGTCACCATAGACAACATCGACTTCACGAGCTCCCTGCGCATCTCCAATCTCACGCTGATGCACAACGGCAACTACACCTGCATCGCACGCAACCAAGCTGCTGCCGTGGAGCACCAGAGCCAGCTCATCGTCCGAGGTGAGAGGGATGGAAGGGAGTGCATAAGCTGCATTTTAACTCCATCTGTATCTTAGAATGCATCAAAAGTGGCATAAACCAACATGTCAGTGTGACCAGTGGGCCTGTGTTGGGTTTTCAAATGAAACTGCCTAATGCTAAGGTTGCTTTACCTGCAGTTCCTCCAAAATTTGTGGTGCAACCTAAGGACCAGGACGGCATCTATGGGAAGGCAGTGATACTGAACTGCTCAGCTGAAGGCTACCCTGTTCCCACCATCCAGTGGGAGTACTCTAAAGGTAAACCACACACACTACATACAGCTACACACAGCTGTCCCTCTGAGGTTTGCTGAGGGTTTTGGATGTTTTACAGGCTTTCAAAGACTTCCAACTTGCCCCTCTTCTCTTTTGACAATCATGCTGAGTGGAAAGATAATTTTTCTGTCCTACAGCAATCTTATTCTCTGTGGTAGATAATCTTTTTGCAAATGCCAGCACAACCGACATAATGTCCACAGCCTTGGGTTGGATGCATAAAACACCCACCTCCAGTCCAAACAAGCAGCAGCTGTTCAAGGGAGAGCTTTTTATTTCTCTACAAGAAGGAAATAAGTGAAAAACTGTCGAACTATGAAATCGGATCCGAGCTGGACGAATACCAAACACAAAGACCTGATGGTGACGTTGTCGTCGCTGTGACAGCTGAGCTGAGGTTGTTGCAGCTTTCTGGTATCCGGTGAGATGCTCATGGAACCGATGTGTCAGAGTCACGTTTTAACTCCTATTATTTTCAGTTAGACCAGCACCTGAAGGGTCAGACTGATCAGAGACCTGGCTTCTCCTGTATGCAGCATTTAGGTGTTTATTTTTGGGTCATCCAGAATCTCCTCAGCCCAACTCACAGACAGCTACGTCAGCACACACACACCGTAATCAGCAAACAGTGGAAACTGAATGAATGGATTCATTGATCAGTGAACCGACCTGCTGCCGGCTCACACATCACACCTGTGCATGTATGCAGCAGTTAAATCATCACACACACACACACACACACACACACACACACACACACGAGGCCTTATCACTGAGTGTTATTTTGCCTGTAGCCTACATTTTGAACGGTCCTACAGACTTTGGACTGGACTTCCTGTTCTTCAGCGGTTCTTCTCACTGCCTTTGCCACCTACTAGTTTAGGACCATCTGCTTCAGATGTGCTGGTATCTGTGATGAGATCCAGCACCTCTGTGATGGGTGTGTTCAGAGTTCCTGCTGCTGTCTGTTTCCTGTACATCGTGTTGGTCTGACACACAGCTGTGGGCTTTTTCCTCTGATGCATTTAAGTCTTTAATGTTATAGAACCAAAGTTGTTGTGATTTCTGATTTATTCACTGAACTATAACTGACCAGGCATCGGACTCGCTGCATAAACAGGTTATACAGTCGTAAAGTCAAGTCTGAACTTATTTAGTTGCACAGGGAGCAGTTCAGTGCTCCACCTTCATGGTGATCACATGATGAATGAGAGATCACACATTCTGTTCTCTGTGTTGCTTGACCTGCTCTTCAGTGATAGCTGGATCCTCCAACACTTAACAGAGCATGTACATTAAACTACGATATGCAAACTGTGAATGTTGTGTTGCTTCAGCACTAACCCATGTCTGGCTCTAACAGGCGCCGGAGTCCCTCAGTTCAAACCCATCGCCCTCAACTCAGGCTTTCGGATCGAGGTGCTGGTCAATGGCTCTCTGCTCATCAAGCACGTGCTGGAAGAAGACAGCGGCTTCTACCTGTGTAGAGTCAGCAATGACGTCGGGGCTGATGTCAGCAAGTCCATGTATCTCAATGTCAAAAGTAAGTGTCAAGGGAAACATATTAGAGCTCAACAGTGTACATTTAACACACTTAGCTTTCCCTCGTCAGCCGTCCTGGATGCTCAGTGCTGCTGAGAACATAAAGCAAAATGTGAAGTGAGCTGAAGTGGAGTTCTGTGACAGCCAGGCCACCAGCAAGATGCCGTCATGGTGCTTGCGCTGTGCTTTCTGCCTGAATGAATCCCACGAAAGCAACGCACATCGCCACCGCCACTGCATCTCCTGGAGAAAGTACAGCATTTATGTGCTGTGTGGCCGAGGACTTAGCTCCCCTCCATTAAGCCCTGAGTTCTGCAGGCAGGCAGGAGCTGCCATGTGGAAACGAGGGCCGAGGAGTACAGAGGGAGGTGAGAGGAGGAATGGATCATCCATGTCTGTTCTCCTCCTCCTCTCTCCTCTTTAGGTATTCTCTCTATGATGCAGGATTATCTCACCTTAATGTTTGCAGGAGATGATGCTGAGTTCATGTGCAGCACAAACCCTCTTTTATGGAACCAACTGGGTCCTCTGCTGCCTGCATGGCTGATGTTTGTATGTTTGTGTGAAGGGTACAATGGTACACTGAGTATCTGTCTGTTCAGTGTGAGCTGAAGAAGACCTGATGTTCATATAAAGCGTGGCTCTGGGAAAAAACCAGTGACTCCAACTGATGCACCCACACTTTCCAGTGTGTAGGACGGATGGGGAAAGGAACAAATAGGAGTCAGTACATCGGCACAAGCTAACTACTTTGATGTGCTCACTCGTTGAATGTTAGCAGTCGTCGTCCAAAGATCATGACCACGATCCTGACTGTAGACGTGGTCTTATGGACCTGTAGCACCAGGCAGGACTTATGCAGCACTGAAACAACTCACAGCAATTTAAAGCATTTCCTTTCCTCAGCTGAAATTAAATTCACAGACATTTCAATTATGGCTTCACTACACTGTGTTTTTGTATTGATGTGACACTTTCTAATAAGAACACTGCCCTCTTCAGGCTGAAAGAGCATTTAATAAAGCATGAAAGTAATGCATGATTTATCCACCAAAGACAGAGACGCTGAAGGCAGTCTGTAGTGAAAATGTTTTTAAGAGCAAGTGCTGTCTTAATAACAGACATCTGCATTCTACAGAAATTTACAGTTTTTGAGTTTCAGCTGGTGGAGCTGCAGGTTTGTGGGTTTGTGGTTTTGTGTGAACAGACTGTGTGATCTCCGGCCGCTCTGTTGTGGCTGGGTGCTCATTTTGATCAGCCACTGTTAGATGAGGCTCCTGTGGCTCTTATCAAGCCGGAGCAGAGGACTCCCTGCTGAGTGTCTCACTGTCTGCCAGCCACAGCCAAACGGGCCAGAACTCCTTTATGACCCGTCCTGTCTGAGTCCAGCCTGTCCGGCTCCCTCACAGCCCAACAGACGAGCACAGAGCCGCGGATGCACCAGCTCTCAGTCCCTCATGTTGTTCAAGTGTGGTTTCAATTAAGAATCTTTTCTACGACATCCCTGAAGTGTTTTCTTTTGTAAGATCCGATCCAGAATGCTGGTGCTCGGTTCTCCGTGTTCTGGGCCTTGAACTGGAGGTTTCCATCTCGCCAGCTCTCCGTTTGTCTGCTCATTTACATACAAAGTTCTCCAGACGACGTGTTTCTGGAGCTTATGAGCCAGTGCACAGAAACATCAGAACAAGATGGCCGACAGCAGTCAGAGCCACGACCCGCCGTTTGAACTGTTAATATCTCGTTACTATAACTTTGTTGTTCGTGCATTAATGCGTTAAAATGAATGTTAATCCCACAGATTCTTCTCTTTACATGAACACGATCATTTCTTTTAAATGAATGAATGAGTTTAATTTATTTCAAGCAAATGAAAGAGAAAAGAATTTAAAAACAAAAGAAAATAACTTGAAAAAGAGCAAAAAAGAATAATAACATCATCGAATCATAATATGAACAAGTCTGATAGAGGAGTGGGAAGAAGTAAAGACTTTTAATGCTGACAGTCCTGATACACACTTACCTGATAGATGCAGGCTTCATTCATTCATTCATTCATTCATTCATTCATTCATTCATTTATTTATTTATTTATTTATTTATACAATCATCTGGCGACCCCCTGAAATGAGCTTGGGACCCCCATGGGGGTCCCGACCCCCAGTTTGAGAACCACTGGCCTATAGACTACACTGCAGCCACTACAGTGACGTTCTGCTTCGTTAGTTAATTACATTTCTGTGGATCTGTTGTTGACAAACAAGAGCAAATGAGTGTAAACGTAAGTTTTTGTCATAGAGACACTTTAGAGCAGAAACTGTGAGAGAAGTGAATTCTTCTGAGTCATGAACAGAAAATGAAACTATTTCAGTGTTTCATGGACTGTCAGACTAAACGAGGTATCTGTAATTAAATCATTGTTAGATCCAGACCTGACGATATGCAATGAAGCGGCCGGACTTCTCTGAGCTGAACTCTGTGCAGCCGCTCGCTGACGGCTGCTGCTTTGTCATTTTGAGCAAAACGTGTTCACTGGTTGGACAGACTTTTAATATCAGACCTATAGAAATGCTAGAAAAGCTCTCTCTGAGCTCTTAATGACTTGATCTGTGCTTGTGAGTGTGGCTGCAGTCCTTCAGGGCCGTGCTCTGCGCCTACTGTATCTGGCTGTTGTGGTGGCTGTGCTGTCCTGGTTTGTGCCTCCAGTCTGTAGTAACCTGAATCTCTCTGGACGCCAGGGGAGCCACACCTCATTCTAGCTCCCCGGTGTGCATGTGTGTGCATGTGTGTGCATGTGTGTCAGACAATGAGTTCATTAACCCTTAAAGCTTCTTGCAGGTACGCTGTAACATCTGAGGCTGTGATGTTCTGTACACTCTGTGCTGTTTTCATGCTGTTTATTCAGGCCAGCCTACACCACTTGAGCAGTGGCGGCTACTTAAGAGGCTTAGGAGCCAATTAGGGAGGCACACAAGCTGACGCATGCTGAAGTACTCACGTGATGGATAGTATGATCTTCGCTGTGTATTATTGGCTGTCCAAATGTGGCTTGATGTATCAGTAAACAAACACTGGGAAATCAATAGATTCAATCAGAAGCGCTGCGATCTATAGCGCGGGGACGTGCGTGGTGAAGATGGTACTGGGTCATATGCTCGACACAGGTGAACAAACAAGCTCATAAGTGCACACAAAGACACACGTTTCACACAAAGGACTGCGCACTTTAATGTAAAGGCACAGTTACAGTGCTGCGCAGTGCAGCCATTACAAAAGAATAATGGGCCGGGCGGCTAATGCAGTGCTTTAGATAGATCCCACTCTGCCAGGCTATTGTGGTGGACTCCCCGGGAAATGAATTGCAGCTATTGTGATGTCCTAGCTTGGCACTTTCATTGTTATGAGTGTCTGTGCATAGGCTAATGTCTCGTCATAATACACCATGCATCATCCAGTAGGAACGCCGCCGCTGCACTAACAGCCAGCAGACTCACTGCTCCAGGACCGAGCTGTGTTAATGTGCCTACATTCACTGTGTGTGTGTTTGTTTTTCTTTCACGAGCTTCCTTATAAGAGTAGTAATCAGTTTTTGTTCTGTGTTGACACTAGTTGCAGGTGGAGACTCAAACAAAGGATTTTTATGCAATTTCCAGTCAAGCATCAACCACCAAAACAGATGTAATTCAGTCAATTCATTACCAATCCACAGCGGATGCTATCAGAGTCAGTCAACAGCCACTCAATGTTTATCAGGGCCAATTAAGACCAATCAAGCCTGTTAGACATCATAATGTCTGCAGACACAGTGATGAGGGCAGAGCATGTAATGAGGCTTTGCTGAAGAGCACTGCTAAATGGTCCTGTGGTTACCGAGCAGTCTCCCAAGAACAGCATCCTTCAGACAAACTGTGAGGAAGCCCCGTGCTTTTCTCATCTCTTTCATCTTATTTACTTATGCGGTTTCGTCTCAGCGCAGCCTTTCTGCAGGCGTACATGTGCTATCATGCTCCATGTCCAAGCCAATTGTGCAGCTAAGAGAATTATTTCAGTACATTGCAGGCGGCCAGTGAACCAGTCATCTTTGTGCGATCAGCACAGCGCTCTTCCTTCCCCTCCTCCGCCCTCATCCAGGCCGTCTCCTCCCCAGCGCCTACTTACAGTGCGCCCCCAGGGCAGCGAGCTGGATGCATCCCTGCTCGTCCTCTCTTGTCTGGCCCTCGTGGCCCATCGAGCCGGGGTGCCCTGTGGCTCACGCTGGCCGGCCAGGCATCCTGTGTAGAATGCAGACGAGCATCCTCGTGGTCTCAGCGTGGACGACACTCCGATGAGGCTCTTTTGTATGGAGGAGAGGAGACACACACAAAGTTTTCCTTGTAATTACGGGCATTGATATTGAAAAGCCTGATAAAACCTCCACAAACAAAGTGTTCAGACCAGAGATAGCACGTTCAGCATCATTCGCAGGAGCAGGGGTTATTTTTAACAACTAGAGGAAAAAATGACATGTGACTGTCCTCATGGTCGATCAGTCTATCAAGAAAACAGCGCCCCCTAGAGAAATCTGTTCCTCATCAACAGAAAATCTAGGGAGAGGATATCACACCAATTATTCCGTTTTGACTCAAAGTAATGTCTGATAAGTGCAACACAAACAGCCTCATAGGAACAAAAACCGGTTCAGGACACGAGCAAATCAAAGATCTTCTAATAAAGGAAACATGATTTTCTTCTTGCAAAATGCACGACTTCCAAAGTGGTGCTTCGCGTTTTTGTTGCTGATAATTATTATTCCAACTGAAATGATGCTAAAATAAAAGTAATTTCTTTTCATCACCTTTCACATCCTGCTGAACCGGAGACGCTCTCGCTGCCGTCGCTCTTTGATCACAGCTGAATAGCCGACGCTGAAGTAGCCATTCACCTGTAATTATGTGTTATTATTATTCTCCTGACTCCACCATTTGGATAATTCTGTTTTCCACATCACTAACACCACCAGTTAGAAAC
The DNA here is from genome assembly GCF_000690725.1 of Stegastes partitus. Lineage (NCBI taxonomy): Eukaryota > Metazoa > Chordata > Actinopteri > Pomacentridae > Stegastes > Stegastes partitus. Next base: position 176,155 of record NW_007579148.1, read on the forward strand.
ATTAGCCACATTTTCTTCCCTGTGTTGTTTTTTATTCCTGCATTGCGACATTCAGGCTGTGATTGTGTAATCATCATCATACTCCTGTGAAAATCAATGGCAGGTCCATGTTCTATTCCTGGCTACTAGAAATGGCCTTTTTCTGAGAGAGGGAGAGAAAGGACGAGAGGGAGGAGGGGGGGAGGTGGGGAGAGGAGAGGAGAGACTGTCCGATGCTGGTTGGCATGGTAACCTGGCCAGGTGAAAGGGAGCCTGCTAGAAGGAGGGAGGGAGGGAGGGAGGGAGTTGGGGGGGGGGGCTTTTGTCTCAGGGGAGTAGCCTATCAGCAGCCAGCCTATCCCCCACAATCCCCTGCAGGCTTACGTGTATCATCACTGCCCTCTGGGTTGCTGTGGAGGAACAGGGCTCTCCTCACCTCCACATCAAGCACACTTGGTGCTGCGCAGTAAACACACTGTTTCTCCTGCAGCCTTCCACAAGCTCCAATGCAGATGTTTTCCTCAGCAACACGTCTCACCGGCTCCTGAAGGAGGCCAGTGCAGGCGCCATGGCTGCATGTGTAGCCAGGTCTCCCTGCTCGGTGTCAGCATGCTACTGCCTCCTATTACACGTACTTGCATTCAGTCTTTTGCAGACGTTGGCATGTGTAGAAATCTACATATAAAGCCTCGTATCAAGAAAGCAGTGAGATCCACAAATATACAAATGCAATGAACACAGGAACTGAAAACCACAACAATGAGATGTGAATGAAAGCCTTTGTGTGTGTGTGTGTGTGTGTGTGTGTGTGTGATCCCTCATGGAGTGTGTAGGACTGAGTTCGACACCGGGGGAGCTGATGCTGGCTGAGGCTGGGGACTCCCTCGCCACCATCTCACCTCGCTGCTTTTCCTCTTTTTTCACTCCTCCTATAATTCTGCTGGATATTAAAGAAATACATCAACACAACAATTACAGGACCGCGAAGTGCGCCTGAGGGCTGGCTCAGCTGGGCTCCTCACACTCACACACACACACACACACACACACACACACACTCTTGTGCACATTTACATAGACACACAAATTGCATGCGCCTCGTCTCACAGCCTTCCTTATCTCACATAGACACTCCCATTGTTAGGGATCTGTTTGCTTTTGTGATTGTGCCTTGGTCGACATTAGTTAGAGGATATATGCAGTTTGATGTCGGCCACGTTTGAACTGCTGCCTGCAAAATGATTCTCTGTGCACCAATGTGTGTAACTGGCTGAGGAAAATAAATTAATGATGCAACATGAAATTAATATCTCGTCCAATAAAGGAGAGACAGATCGTTGAATGGTTTAATCAGTCATTTTAAATAACTAGTGGTTGGAACAGGTCCCTAATTTGTCTTATATACGCATCAGCTTGGCTTCAAATCCATGGGATGAGCTATTCTTCTTTCCTTCTAGTCGACCAGTTCTATCACATTTACAATTTCATATACAGCTAAAGAAAAGTGTATTTCATCCATAAATGAATGCAGATCTTTCTGTCTCTAGTCACCCAACTACGAGCTGTGCGTCCAGAGCAGCTCCTCTGATTGGCTCTTAGATCAAATGCCCAGAATCAGAAGATAGATCGACTAGCTCACATTTATTAATCATCAATTTCCCGTCCCTTTTACATCTGACTGAAAACACATACTGACCATTTGTTTTCACTTCTTTACACAGATATTGTCCATCACTACTAGCATTGCTGGTAAAATCTTTGTTAATGTAGAATTTCTGAAGTATCAGTCGAGGCCATTACTCTACATCTAAGCCAGCATCAGACCACTGTGTCAGTGTATCATCAGTCACCCTGTCATCAATACTATGTGCATAAAACAAATCGCAGCTATTTAAGTGTCACTGTGGCTTTAATGTACATCACCTCCAAATGCTGCAAAGCCTTTAAAGTTTACATACAGACGTGTGATTGGCTCCCGGCGCCTCCCGTCCCTGCATGTTGTCGCCTGGCGCAGCATCAGGAGTGTCAACAACAGCACGCTGAGCCACCTCTGAGCCACTTACACGGCAAAATGAAAGTCGCTGTGCTCTCAAATGATAACGTTTACATAAAGCCCAGGCACTTATTTCTTTCCTCTCACTTTTTCAAATGGGTCTCACAAAAAATTCATACTTGTCATGCAAAATAAATCATGGTTCTTTTCCACAGCCGAGCCCCAAATGGCTACAGAGTGAATAAGAGATGAGGCTTAAATGTTTGCAACCTCTTGCCTGACACTTCCCATCATATCAGCGAAGTCACGCTTTGTGTGTGTGTGTGGGTTGGAGTGTGTGAGCGTCTGGGAGTAGAGGGTTGTTATACACTCTGCTGTGGGTGTAATGAGCCATGTATGTCGTTAGTGTGCGTTTAGTGTGGCGTCTTCAGAGTGTTGTTGGAGCAGCGCTGCACCATTTGGGACCCTCTGATACGAGATACACACCAGGGCCGCATGTTGGTTTTATCACAACATTAAAGGAGGCTTTATGTGTGGTTCCAGTGCATTAGCATCGTACACAACACGTCGGCTGTCCTCTGTCAGCTGCTTTTACGTTGTGTTGCCATTAAGCTCACGGAATAACAGGAAGCTTGAAAGAGCTGTGATTAAAACCAGCGATGATGTTCAGCGAGCTGAGGCGGAGCTTAAACTAGGGATGAATATGGAGACATCCTAACATCTGGCAGGTGGAGGAGATGCTCCGCCCTACAGAGCACATCTCCACCCATAACATTCACACGACTGTTTTGAGAATTTTTTAGTTATGAAGAAATGCAAAAATTTCCATTTCCTCCAAAATCATGACTCATATTGTAAACACAATCTGTATTATTGTAAATTTTTCACACAGCACCAACGTGTCGGCAAGAGATTCCAGAAAGGTCAATAAAATACAACAGAACCAGACTAATGACCTCATTTATGAACCATGATGTCATCGTTACCTTGTTTGTTGGTGGTAGTGTTTGTAATGTGGACAATAACATTTAATAATTCAGTGTGTGTAAACATGTTAGCAACTAGTCTTAATCAGAGGCTGCCTGGTCTTCTGCTGGTGATCATTCAGCTCCTATTACGTACCAACATCATCCTAACAAATGCTGTCCTTCCCTCCTCACCAGTCCCTGCCATGATCACATCGTACCCCAACACCACGTTAGCCACGCAGGGAGAGGAGAAGAAGATGAGCTGCACAGCCCACGGTGAGAAACCCATCATGGTGCGCTGGGAGAAGGAGGAACGCATCATCAACCCCGAGACCAGCCGCTATGTGGTTTCTGTCAAGGAGGTGGGCGATGAAGTCATCTCCACCCTGCAGGTAGGAGGCCCCGCTAGCAAGTGTTTCAGACTGCTGATTGCTCCATAGATGCCACAGCACATGCAAAATTCCTCCGAGTCCCATGAGCACAGAGTGTATATAAAGAATCCTGTTTAGCTTTTCTGTCTTTTCAGAAACGCTAAATGCTTCCATTTTGTCGTGCCTCTAAAAATCCTTCCTGTAAAGCAGGAGCCTCGTTTGTCCGGCTCACGTTGCTTTGACCTGCACACGCCAAAAAAACGCTTCCCGCCCTGCCAACACGACCAGACGGGCAGTCACAGTGAAATCTAACTAGCATCATCTCATCCCTGTGCCTCCACCAGATCATGCCCACAGTGAGGGAGGACTCTGGCTTCTTCTCCTGCCACGCCATCAACTCTTTTGGTGAAGACAGAGGGATCATACAACTCACAGTTCAAGGTATAGCTGCCATGAAATGAGGACCAATACTTTCAATCCTGATACTGATTATTGATCGTGGCAATATCCTTCACATCCTAAGTTCTGCAAGGCTTCAATAATAATGCACTGGCCAACTTGGTGCCTTGCAGAGCCCCCGGACCCCCCAGAAGTGGAGATCAGAGAAGTGAAGGACAGAACCATTGCGCTGCGTTGGACGATGGGTTTTGATGGCAACAGCCCGATCACAGGCTTTGATATTGAGAGCAAGAACAAATCAGGTACAAGAAGTCTTATTTAGGTCTATACTTACATGGTGTTGTTGTAGTTTACCACCCTGAACACACAATGGAGGGCAGGTTCTAGAGAATCATGCACTCTGGGATGTGAATTATCTCTGCTGTCACTTAGTCTCAGCTCTCTAATTGAACACAGTCTGTTCTCATGCACTTAGCTGGATGTGTCCTATGGTGACCCTAATAAACCTTGGCCTTTCCCCTCTCAGCCTCCTGGGATACTGCTCAGAAGACCAAAGATGTCTCACCTCAGCTCAACCAGGCCACCATCATCGACCTGCACCCCTCCTCCACCTACAACATCCGCATGTTCGCCAAGAACCTGATCGGCAAGAGCGAGGCCAGCAACGAGCTGACCATCACCACTGATGAAGCAGGTGAGAAGGAAACTTCTTCTTTGTGCCCAAAAGCATGAGTGCAGGCTGAGCTGTTTTCTGTACATCTACTCATCTTATTCCCAGCACATAAATAATGACCAGCTGCAGTGATGAGAGTAGATCTCATTTATTCATAAGTCCCAACACATCTGAGTTACAACAACGCAGTGAGAAAGACGGCAGTCAGCGGTGAATGAGAGACGAGAGGCGAAAGGAGGCGAAGGGCCGACTGAGTCAGTTCATTAGCGCCCGGTGACATCAGCTCATTGGCTCCGTTGCATTATTGAACACACGCTGACCCCGCGCTAAAAGCAGAACTTTTCAATTAGCGGCCTCAGTAGTAAATGTCACACTACGGTCAATAGACTGAGGCTGGACCCCTTTTGCAGATTACCCCCTGTGCTTTCATCTGCCCCTCTGCCAGCCCCTGCACAGCCTTTCTCCTCACCCTCAGCAGCCACCTATAAACACAACATCACACGTGTCTGCAGCCTCTCCTGCTCTCATCTCTAGACGGCTGTTTCATGTGGACAGTTTTGTAAAATGTTGATGATGTGATCTCAGCTCCTGACGGACCACCTCAGGACGTGCAGCTGGAAGCCCTCTCCTCTCAGAGCATCAGGGTCTCGTGGAGGGTAAGTCAAGCCGACCATGCAGGTATCGTGTACGGTAGCTCTGTTCAGGTACAGTGAAGGTTGTCAGAGCTCTGGCTGCTGCTTCACGTTTCCACAGTCAGTCAGTTCTGTTCTCTCCTTGACATCGTTGAGCGAAACATTTAACCTGCTGCAGCTCCTGTGGAGACGCTCAGGAGTGAAGGTGTACTGGTCAGCTCTCAGGTGTTCCTTAATGAATGTGAAGCAGGACTTTGCAGGGAAACAGCATGTTTTCTCAGTGTGCGGTCCCTGAATTAAAAAAAAGTGTTAAAAGAACCATGTAGGTGTTTGTAGCCCAGTGTTTAGTCTTCTTCTCTCTGTCTGATCGTATGAATGCTACGCTACTGTTTAAACCAGTCAGACTGTCTGCAGCACGTCCAGCTCTTCATTTCACACAGAGCACCATTTAAACAACTCGTGTGCTTCAGAGAGGACGATCTTCTCTATAGAAATGGATTGTGACGGCTGCTCTGCGTAGGGCCTTCGTTTGGCTGCCAGCTTTGGTCATTCCAGTGTTATTGAGGAAAACAAGCAGTTTGTGGGATTGAAATGTTCTTCACAGAGTGCTTTACTAAGAAGACGACACTCTCGAGGTGATGCCATGCGTCCTGGCACACCCCCGTGTCTCGGCCATATCAGCCGATCTGAATACATCTATTTTGGGTGTGGAATGCTTCACCTGTGTATGTGGACTTCAAAGGTCCTGTGGGGACAAAAACCCAGGAGGAGAGCTCAGACACCATCACTTTCCTGCAAGTGTGGCTGACAGATCATTGGAGTCATCTCTAGCATTCCCTCCTCAGTCAGGTCTGAAGTAGATACGAGCAGCGAGTCAAAGAAAAGCACTCATCCCTGTTGTGTCATTCCTTCGCCAGGCGCCCAAAAAGCACCTCCAGAACGGGGCCATCAGAGGCTACCAGGTGGGCTACAGGGAGTACAGCTCTGGTGGGAACTACCAGTTCAGTGTGATCAGCGTGGAGACCACAGGGGACAATGCAGAAAGCCTGGTGCTGGACAACCTGAAGAAGTTCACCCAGTATGGAGTGGTGGTGCAAGCCAGCAACAGCGCAGGGACAGGGCCGTCCTCCACAGAGGTGGCTGCTACCACGCTGGAGGACGGTAAGGAGACACCCCAGGCTCAGTGTCCTGCTCAGCTTAAGGAAGTGGTTGTGACAACAAACTGAATGCATGTTCAGACATATAAATGATTTCTTTATTGTTTATTTACTATCACATTTGGATTGTCCCCAACATGAACATCTCCAGACAGCGCGCTTTAACATTCATCTGTGAGGATGTATCACAACCTAGTGGCGATCAGAGGGTACTGCGTTTTGTGTCCTCTCAGAGTCAGCTGTTCTCAGAGGTGTCTACTGTTCTGTCCCCTCAGTGCCCAGTCGTCCTCCAGAGAACGTTCAGGCCACAGCCACATCTCCAGAGGTCATCTCTCTGTCCTGGCTGACCCCTCCCAAAGACGCTCTGAACGGCAACCTGCTGGGCTTCAGAGTCATCTACTGGGCCAACCTGCCCGATGGAGGTACGTTCACATGAGTACACGTGTTAGAAGAGCAGATAGAGGGTGTAATTAGAAGCTGTTTGATTTGAATTAAATACACGATTTGAACCACGTCTCCATCATTGCAGCTCAAACATCTGTTCTAATAAAGTTCTGTAAATCTGGTTTAGCAGAACAATGTTCGATCTTCATCAGCCGTCGTTATTCATCACAAACACATCCAGCACCCAGGTACCTACGATGGTCTACGCCGTGTGATTGGTCCACCAAGAGGGCGCCGTGAGCACGTGGAAAGAGTCCGACTAGAGAGAAAAAAGCATGATGCAATATCTTATTCAATTTAATGCATCACATAGATTCACTCAGATGGAACACATATAGCACAACCTACACAGACAAACATAGCAGATTTTCAAAAGATCATTTTTTAAAAAAGTGAATATTTTGTGAGATTCAGTGAACCAGCAGGAGTGGACGAGACCGAGCAGCTCGTCTGATTTACATCAGCTCTGTCTGTTCTGGATGTGTGTCGACATGCTGCCATTCATTCATCAGCTGTTTGCTGTTAATGAGGACGTTTTTGTGGGCACCGTAGTAACCGGGGCAGATTTTGAGCATCTGTGTGGCCAACAGACTGCACGGTCCCGTGGACGTCAGACAGCGCGGCATGGCGTTGTCACATGCCGGGTTTGTGTCAGCGCGATGGGTTGTGACAGCGTGATTACCTTTGCCCCCTGCACTGTCACATCATGTTGGCCTGCCCAGTCAACAGGAATGCTTAGGACTTGACAGCCAGGCCCAGTTTGCACGGCAACAGTGAGCAGATCAGTGGCTGAACGGAAGATAAATGTTGTTGTTTGGAAAATGCTTTATGTTGTATGTAAAGATGAGACATGCACAGCCCAACACTTCACATATGCTTTGTTCCTTTGCAACGAAGCTGTTCATCTGTCAGAGCACGCTGCCCCAGCAGACATCAGAATGGCAGGATGTAACCTCACCTACCAGCAGAGGGAGACACAAACCCCTCCATACAGGATGGGGGCAGCTCAGCTGTTGGTGTGCGTCTCTAACAGTTCAGGTTACACTAATTAATGCCTACGTACTACATGCATTCACATAAGTGGTTTAAATGTGAGTAAAGAAAAAGGGCACGATTTTTAACCATCAATGAATCTGCCAGCTGTTTTCTAGATATTTAAATGTTCAGATATATTCAGCTTGCTTTGTCTGACCAATGATCAAAAAGGACAAACTGTCTGATATACAAATCAAAGAAAGAAAGAAATACAGCAAATCATCACAGCATCCACATGTTGGGCTTTTTACTCACGTGTCTCTCAAACAATTAATCAGCCAGCAAAAACAATTCTAGAAAATATGTAGTTAAAGCTGCAGAATGCATTTTGTCACCAGGATTACGTGGACTTGTGGTGTAAGTGGATGTCCAGACACTAGCTGATGCTCACATCCCTGTAAACTGTACGATCAAATGTCTACAGCTGTGCAGGTGTCGTGGGTATTCCCTGCATTTATGCAGCTGATGTCGTGCTGTAGATATCGAGCAAAGCTTGTGAGGAAGGCGTGCAGACGGAGAGCAGTGCCACAGCCAGCATCCATAATTCAGAAGCTAACAGCTGAGGGCAGCAGGCTGCCGGTCCGGGCTGCCACCACAGCAGACCTTGGACACAGGATTGTTTAAGCTTTGTGACTGAACATGAAATCATATCCAGGGCTGTGCTATGACACCCTTGGGCCTGACATTTACTGGTTTACTTGTGATCCACTGTGTGATGTGTGAGGGACATGTTCTGACCAGTGATGGCCGTCTTATCACTGGATTATTTACAGCAGAGGACTGCTATGAACGAGGCTCCTGAGCTGAGCTGACATCTGACTTTATTCACTCACTCTCTCCTCTTCTGTCTTCCAGAGCTGGGAGAGATCAGAAACGTGACGACCTCTAAGCCCTCTCTGGAGCTGGACGGACTGGAGAAGTACACCAACTACAGCATCCAGGTGCTGGCCTTCACTAGAGCTGGAGACGGAGTCCGCAGTGAACAGATTTACACCCGTACCAAGGAGGACGGTAGGGAGATTAAGTCACCTCTCCAAATTAAAAGACACAAGGACAGCTGTCAGGCTGCGCTTGTGGAGGCGAGCTTCTGTTTTATAGCTGCGCTCAGACTTCGGCTGAAGTGTGAGTTTGGCTCGCTGCTGTAAAGGACAGTATCCCTCCTCTTTACGTTAAAGATCATTTTTGTACAGCCTGAATATTTGACTGTGGTGAAAATGAGGCAGGATCATAAATATGCTCATTAGGAGGAGAGCTGTAACTCTCCACGCAGCAGAACATGTCATGTGGCCATCTGTTATCTTGCTGTATAATCAGCATAAGAAGAGCCATAAAAATCTTCTGAGTAATAATATTAGCTTAATGCGTGAAATATATCAACGGGATCATCTTGTTCTTTCAGTTCCTGGTCCTCCAGCGGGCGTGAAGGCAGCAGCTGCATCCAATTCAGTGGTGTTTGTATCCTGGCTTCCTCCCCTCAAAGTGAACGGCATCATCAGGAAATACACCGTCTTCTGCTCCAACCCACACCCCACGGTACAGAACCACGGATAGAACCACACCACACAGTCTGCCGTAGCTGTTTACATCAGCTGCTGTGATCATTACTGTTATGTTTTATTCTTTATTGATTATTGTTTCTTAAATTGTCCCCAGGGGACCAATAAAGCTTTTTGAATTGAACTGAATTTTAAATAACCTTTTCACTACAGTTTGAATGTGATAAATTCAAAAGGAAATAATCATTGAACAGTCGTTTTTATCAAACTTAACACAATCGATATTGTTTTACATCAACAGTGATTAAAAGAGCGACAGACCAGATGAGGAGCTTGTATTATGGTTCAGCCTGAAGTCCTCTGACTGCCCTCGTTGCTTCTAAACCCTTTAAACTCTCTGAACAGAACCAGGACGGAGCATGTGGCTTTGACCTAAGTTAACCCTCTAAGCAGTTTCTGGCCTTTATTTTTTTGCTCACCGTAATCTAACGTTGTCCACATCCAGGCAGGCTGGGACTAGAGGTAGAGAGAACCTGGAATGTGTTTAGTGACAGTCTGCTGCTGGACCCGGGTCCTCTCTGGTTAGGAGAACCGTCTGCTGAAGAAGCTCCTCATGTGGATCATGATGATTCAAAGATCAGATTTATTTAATTTTCCTGATGACGTTACACGAGTAGTTCAAAGTCTTTCTGTTTCTACAGTTTCTGGCTCAGATACACTGCATAGATTTGGGGGATTTTTTTTAAAAAGCCTTTCAAACCTGGGCTTTGGGTTTCTGACAGGAACAGCTAAAACTGACTGATGTGTGTTTTTGGAGCTCAGTGGCACAAACAGAGAGCTCAGCATTTATTCATCACTGGTTTGAGCTGTTCATGGAGTTTGTTGTCGCTCAGAAAAGCGCAGACGATCAGTACAAATATCTTTCACCATCAAATCAAGAAGGAAAATATAGTTTGATCTGCAGTAAGTTAATCCAGTCCTGAATGTCTTCCTCCAGGTGAGCAGTGAGTTTGAGGCGGCGCCGGACGTGTTCTTCTACCGGATCCCCAACCTGAGCAGGAACCGGCAGTACAGCATCTGGGTGGTGGCTGTCACAGCAGCAGGTCGTGGAAACGCCAGCGAGATCATCACTGTCAAACCCATGGCTGAGGGTAGGTGGAGCTGCTTGGTGGTTCACATTTGTATTTGGTGCCGAATGGGACGCTGCACATTTGCTCAGTAGGCCAGTCCACTAATCAGAGGACGGCTTTACCAAGAAGTCACATCTCAGGCTACTGCAAGTTAAACTCTAACAGGATCTGTTGTTGGGAACCCATGTGGACGGGTCAACATAGCGCATTCCCAGTGGCTCCTCATAGAAGGATAAGAAGGAGAGCATCAGCTGAATGTAAATAAGCAGCGCTTGGCCCTGTCAACACGGCACATGCTTGGTGAGCGCTGATAAGCTGATTGCATACGCTGATAAACCCCCTGGTGTCCGGAGTCAGGACCCACAGCTCCTATCAGGACATTCACATCCTGCCTGAGATCCAGGTGATGGATGTCTTCTCCTTCCTGTTTCACTGTTCAGATAGAGAGAAACACCGTCACTGAGCCTGACTCGGTGAGCTGGAGGGTCACAGAGCAGACAGCAGGAGAAGCTGCTCCTAGCTCTGAGTCATCAGTGATTTATGCTAAATAAGTTCTCCATCAGAACACAGCAGCAGGTTTATTTAAACATCTCCACTGTGGGCTGAGGAAGCATGTACCTACTTTTGCAGCTCCGGCTCGGATCCTGACCTTCAACCGCACCGTAACAACCCCCTGGATGAGGGACATTGTGCTGCCTTGTAAGGCGGTGGGCGACCCCTCCCCAACCATCAAGTGGCTGAAGGAGATGTGAGTGGAGAACATCAACACAGCAGATAAATCATCTAGAAGTATTTGTGTGGTCATGAAAGCAGAAAGCTAACTGCTAACACATCTGTGTTTCAGCAATGGAACCCCAGCACCTGTTGTGATCGACAGCCGACGCAGCGTCCACGGTAACGGCAGCCTCGTCATCCGCACCGTGAAAGCAGAGGATTCTGGGAACTACACTTGTGTGGCCAGCAACAGCTTTGGGTCAGACAAGATCGTCCTCAACCTGCAAGTCCAAGGTAAGAACCACACTGAATCACATCTGATCACAACGCAAACAGTGTTTTCACTTCTAGGTGATTTTTTCTGAACTGAATCTTGTTTGTTTACGTCATTTGTTTGTTTCCTTTCCTGCAGTTCCACCTGACCAGCCTCGCCTCACCGTGACCAAGACGACCACCACCTCCATCACCCTCTCCTGGATCCCAGGAGACAACGGCGGCAGCTCCATCAGAGGTCAGACAAACACCACAAGGTCTTTTCTTAGTGGTTGTTTCTTTAATTATCTGAATGTGATCAGCTGTTTCACCTCCACCTGTGCCTCCAGGCTACATTCTGCAGTACTCTGAGGACAACAGTGAGCAGTGGGGTAATTTTGCCATCAGTCCCAGTGAGCGCTCTTACCGGCTGGAGAACCTCAAGTGTGGCACCTGGTACAAGTTCACCCTCACCGCCCAGAATGCAGTGGGTCCTGGACGCATCAGCGAGATCATTGAAGCAAAGACTCATGGGAAAGGTATGAACAGGGCTTTCTTTGGAGAGTCACATGATAGTATGATAGCATTATGAATTATTATTTTTAATAGATACCACTGCACTGTCATGAATATCATCTTTCTGAGAAGCACATTCAAAAGTCAGCTTCGCACATCCATCATCATCTCTACACCTTCATCCTCACTAGGGGGCGGAGCCTATCCCAGCTGACTCAGGGGACTGTTTAAATAGTTCTATATAATGACTAATGCTGGCCAACTGTCACAATATAGGATTTGATAGCAGTGATTAGCAATTTCCAGATGATGTGTTTATTTTAAATGTATATTAAAATACATTTTATGTTCTTCTTGGAAAAGGAAGTGATGTTAAAAATCCTGCATCATCTCGTAGTTGCTTGATATATGACAGAGAAAGAATAGAAAACGTTTCTAAACATGACAAAACATGTTCCTTAACTGATGATGCCGTTGATTATTCAGTTAATACCAAACATGCAGAGTGTTGGAGGGCCTCAAAGCAAAATGTTAAAACGTTTTCCATCTCAGAAATCGCTCAACTGATTCTTTTATTCTGCAGCTTTGTAGACCTACCTTCCTCTCAGCTTCAAACAGATCTTTCTCAGCCCTTTGTAAGCGGATATGTTCTGTATGTAGGTGTTGGCTTGTTGTGTTTTGCTCCTCAGTGACTGTTTCTGTGCTTCAGTGATCACATAAATGTCTTCCTTCTCACTGTGCCAACCAGAACCTCAGTATTCTAAAGAACAGGAGCTCTTCACGAGCATCAACGCCACTCGGGTCAAGCTCAATCTGAACGGCTGGAACAACGGCGGATGTCCGATCACCTCGTTCACGCTGGAGTACCGACCCGTAGACTCGCCCACGTGGACGACGGCACAGCGCACCTCCCTCACCAAGAGCTACATCCTGTACGACCTGCAGGAGGCCACCTGGTACGAGCTGCAGATGAAGGTCTACAACAGCGCCGGCTACGCTGAGAAGAGAGTCAAGTTTGCAACGCTCAGCTACGATGGCAGTGAGTTCACACAGCACCACTCTTTCTTTACAGGCAGCAGAGGCACTGAAGCTGGCCGGGTGACTCACCGGCTACTCCAGAGCTGATATAAACGCCGGCACTTGGACCGCTCAACAAGCAGGAGTCTGTGACAAAAGACCCAACTTCACCAACTGTAGCATACAGAGTTGGCTGGCGGTAGTAGTTTGAGGCAGAAAGGAGTAAATCGTGCTCTCTGGTAAAAGCAGAGCATGTGGCTCACAGAGGTCCAGGATCCACTGATGAAATGGGCAATAAAAAAAACATGTTGCATTCCAAGTCCTGGTGCTGTAGCTGGTTTGGGTTGTGCTGCTTCACTAGCAGACCACATGCCAACACAGGAGAACTGATTTCACAGTCTCCTTTGGGATGAAGGATGCTAGCAGCTCATATTACACGTTGGGCGGTATTCTGCCACAACCACTTCTAAAGACCCACCACTTAGTTTCCTCCTCCACGTACATCCTGCAGCTGTTTAAATGAGAGTCAGGCTGAACATTTAGCTGTGAAGGATGAGTTCATTCACATTGACGTACAGCTTGGCCAAATGGGAACCAGGTATTACTGGCAATTCGGCAAAAGGTCAAGAGCGAGTCCTGACAGAGGACAGCAGCTTGGAAGGAAAAATTAAACCCTTGAGCTCGGAGCTGCTGATGGTCTTGACTTTTACACAACATGACAACTGTCAGTCAGTGGCCATCATTCAGGGAGAGAAGGTTTTGTGGCTTTGTGTCTAAAAGTAGGTTCAGAATCAGCATCTGTCCTAACACGGTCACATGACCTCGTCACAGGTACCATCGCCCCGTTGGTGAAGGCACCCAACGTGAGTGAGGACAACTCTGGAGGCGGCGAAGGTCTGAAGATGATGGTGACCATTTCCTGTGTGTTGGTTGGCATCGTGGTGATCTTCATCGGGCTGCTGGTGCTGAGGAGGAGGAGGAGGGAGCAGAGGCTGAAGAGGCTCCGAGGTGAGACGAGCAGTCTGTCGGCCTTCTCACATGTGAATCTACGTTTGCTTCTATTCTCACAAATAAACTCATGGTTTTGTTTTCCAGATGCAAAAAGCTTAGCTGAGATGCTCATGAGGTAAGTGTTGGACATCGTCCCTACGCCGCTATCAGCTACCTGCTCGCTGCCAGCGCCATTAATGATGACAAGACTTCCCCATGACGAGGTTCTCTTTTGTTTTCTGTTTGTCAGTAAAAACACGCGTCCAGCAGAGCCGATTAACAAACAGCAGCAGACGCTCCGCATGCACATCGACATCCCCCGAGCTCAGCTTCTCATCGAGGAGCGAGACACCATGGAGACTGTTGGTAAGCGTTGTTCTGCTGCTGGACGCTGCAGGATGCTGCTGAACCTGATGCTGATCCAGAGCTCATCTCGTTTTCTTGTCGTCCCACAGACGACAGGTCCACTGTGTTACTGACTGACAATGACTTCGGGGAGACGCAGAAACAGAAGTCATCCACAGTCACCCACACTGTCCACTACCAGTCGCTCTCCCAGGCCACCGGCCCACTGGTGGATGTGTCTGACGCCAGACCAGGAACCAGTAAGTCCAGTACGGACTCTTTTTTTAACTTCATAACACATAAGATGTCTGCATGTGGTTTAGTTTTCCAGCAGTTTGTCACTCTGTTGTTTCATGTTCTTTTTGTTTTTCTCTGCTGTTTACTGCATGTTTTGGAAATCGTGTAGAATAAAGTGAAGCCTGTGAATCAGTTCAGACATTTCAGCTGAACAGACTCACTCCTCTCACTCACATCCACACACTGCTGCTAACATGATCCTATCGTTGCATTTCTCGGTGCCGTCCTGAGGAGGGAGGTTACTGAAGCTCCTCCACTCGCTGAGTTCAACCAGGTGCTTCTGGAGGCCTGTTGTCAGCCCTGTCTCCCCAAAATGACCTTCTTATACAACTAAACTGCATTCTCATTCATATTTTGACAGACAAGTAAATTCTTACTCACCTGTGACACAGTAGGAAAGACCTCCATCACTTCCACCTGCTGCTGTGGTCCGTCACTGTTCAGCCAGGCTCAGGCACCAAAACTGCATTTGAAGGGTTTGAGTTCACACGTTAGGAAAACATGCGACTGACACCTTCACAGTGATGACTTGTTGGAGGCTTGATGAGGTTCAGGCACCAAACTGTGTGCTTCTCCATTTTCTGGGTTACCAGGGTGAAACGTCCACCCCATCTAAGCTTAGACTGATAATAAAGCAATGAAAAATGGCAAAGATTCAGTATGCTGATTAGAGACGTCATCGTTAAACAAATGTACGACCCGACACAAGAAGGGCTGCCGGCCGAACATGAAGCCCCGAACATGGACAAGCTGGCAGCAGGGTGTCTGGAAGGAGGGAAGATTTTATTTGATTTAGGTTGACAAGTGACAAAAACTAAACCAGAATAGTTTATGAGAGAGAGCTGATGTCCACCAGCACCATGCAGGTCTGTGTTCCTGTAGAGGGGCAGCAATGATCAGGATCATTTCATTCAGTCCGCTCCCCTCTATGACCTACATGAACGCTCTGCATTCTCCCACTCTTTCTCAGACCCGACCGCCCGCCGCACAGCCAAAGCCGGCCCGGCTGCTCGCAACCGCTACGCCAGCCAGTGGACCCTGAACCGCCCCCACCCTCCCGTCTCCTCCCACACACTCAGCACCGACTGGAGGCTGCCCACGCCCAGAGTGGCCGGCTCTGTTGACAAGGAGAGCGACAGCTACAGCGTCAGCCCATCTCAGGACACAGGTACGCAACACAACGCTGAGCAGCTCCTCACACTGTGTTTCTAACAGCTAGTCATCCATTAATTCTTCCACTAACTCTTGACACTAATCCCTCCACTAACTCCGAACATGTCCAGACCGTGCACGGAGCAGCATGGTGTCAACAGAGAGCGCCTCCTCCACCTACGAGGAGCTCGCCAGAGCCTACGAGCACGCCAAGATGGAGGAGCAGTTGCGCCACGCCAAATTCACCATCACCGAATGCTTCATCTCTGACACTTCCTCAGAGCAGATGACAGCGGGCACCAACGACTACACCGACAGCCTGACCTCCAGCACACCGTCCGAATCGGGCATCTGCCGCTTCACTGCTTCCCCGCCTAAGCCTCAGGACGTCAGCCGGGTCATGAACATGGCCGTGCCCAAGGCCCACAGACCGGGTGAGGCCACGCTGTCCAGAGACCACAGATCTGTCCGCCTGAAAGCCGACGGCTCGTTACAGCTGATTGTTACTAAACTTTACCCGCCAGGCTCATACTGACACCGAGTATTAACACTAACTGGACCTCATTCAGGTTGATGCTTCTGTCAGAAGTTCGACTGAAGCCTGTCAGAGGGAACCAGGGATAATTAAATCACCAACACTGACTCCAACCTATAACACTGAATGAGTAGATTGTGTTTCCTGTCTCTACTGCCACAGCTGCATCCTTCACACAGAGACACTAACAACTGTAAACGCCCTGAGCTGTTCTGTAGAACCCAACAGCACCTCAGGAGCTGTAGTAGCACATCTGGCTATTCTTTAGTCTTCTTATGGTTAATATGCATCACGTGTGTAAAACTTGAAGCCTCCTGTCACCAGCAGTGCTGCTGATGGTAGAATTCAGCTTTTAATCAGATGATGTGAGCAAGGAGCCAGTGTGATCAGAGTCAGTGAACTGGTGACTGACAGAAGCTTCTATCACCTGCAAAGGGAGTAAAAAGGTGAAACTGGACCAACAGGAGCAGCGTTGGTGATGCTCATAGAGTTCCTGTGCATCCTGTAATCTGGCTTTTAGATGGAAACAAGCAGACTGTTAATGATCACAGTTTATTATTAAAATGAACAATTACTCACACAGCTGTTGATTCTGATGAACAGGTTCTGGTTTATTAGATTAGATTTATGGCCAACTGAAAGTCTGAAAGATTACCGCTGACATTAACTTTATATTTACTGGAGATTTTAAGACGTAAAACTAAATCAGTGACGAACGACAACGAACTGAAATGTGTTGATTATATAAAAATAAGAAATGTTCTGAACTTTAACAGTCTTATTATTCTAATGGAAAGTGTTTCTGTTGAGTTGAAATGTGCTTTATAGATAATGGGATAGAAAACTCTCCTTTTCTTTGAAGGCTTCTGATTGTGTGTCCAGAACCAGAACCACTCAGTCTCACCGATCATATCTGGTCACAGAGAGAACACATGACCCCCTGAGCAAATCAAAAAACAGCATAATGTTCATGAAGTGACTCGTCTGGTGCACGCCAGGACTTTCCTCATTTTAAAGTAGAACAACACGTTTTTCCAGATCAACAAGTCCATCTTTAAACTGCACACAGAGAAAATGAGCAAACTAACCAGCTGAGTGAGAACAAACAGGATGAAGTGAACCTGGTTCAGCCTGATGTGAAGCCCAGGGCCCCGGCCATGTTGCTCAGTGTCAGCTTGTCTTTTCTTTTTCCACTAACTGCTCTGTGTCGTCCTGCAGGGGGCGAGTTGGTTCACCTTCCTCCGTACCTGCGCATGGACTTCCTGTTGAACCGAGGCATGTCCTGCTCGGGGTCGTCCAGGGGGACAGCAAGTGGGGAGAGGGCGGCCATGGGTCAGGCCTGTCTGGAGCCCCAGAAGAGTCGCTCTCTTAAGCGGCCCTCTCGCATGGCGCCTCCAACGCCCACAGAGGCCCCTCAGGCCAGCAGGGACCCAGTGGCCCAGTGGCAGCCCGGCTCTGCAGCCACACTCCCCCACAGAGAGGGCTCCGAGCTGGCCCAGGCCGCCAAGCTCAGCACCTCCCAGGAGTCCCTGCTGGACTCGAGAGGACATCTCAAACAGAGCAGCAACCCCTACGCAAAGTCCTACACGCTGGTATAACAGCAGGGGCACCTAGGGCGGGACTAGAACTCACTCTAACACTGGACTTAACACTCAAGTGCAGTAAACTGACTTTCACCACGCAGTTCTGTATATACGTCCCCTCCCTCCAAGGACGGGGTCACTTTTACTAATCTCCTTTTATTTATTTTAGAGCTTTCTTTTACCTCTTGTTTGTATTTCTTTTTTTTGTTTGTTTATTTGTTTGTTTCACTTGAGAAAAAAATTCACTCATCAGAAACGACTCCAGCCGGAGCTTTGCCAAACTAATTGAGTAACGAGGGAGCATTATTTATTCTTGTTAATTCTTTATAATTAATCAGTAATTATTAATTGTTAGTTGTCAGCTATTAATGATCATTAATTATTGATTACCAAATGATCTATTATCACCATTGCTACAATGTTTTCATAAGAACCCGGACATCTTTTTTAATTTCTGGAGTGGAAGATGACGATTTGGAGTCATTTTTTTCCTATGGAATATCCTTCTCAAAAACACTGAATGAAACTTGGGAGAAATCTTGGAATGAAAGCAATTGACACCAGTCCAAACTTTTCAGCTGCTCTCAAATTGTTACTTTTTTTGAAGAAAAAAAAAAAATCTATTTCCTATGGATGCATGGGGACTGACCAATTAAAGACAATGAGGATTACGATGGTGGCTGGACAGCCCAGTCGAGCATTTTGTCACACTATGAAATGATCCAATGTGAAGATTTATTATTCTTATTACTATAAATATATATATAAAAGAGAAATCACTTTTATTTGTGGATATTACAGGGAAGAATTGATTTGGTTAATAAAGTCCTTAGTCATGTTTGCACATATCTCGTTTTAATTAGGAAATGGAGTCTCTGTTGATCTTTCTCTGTGTCCCATTCTCTGATGGTGCAATATGAAAAAAGATATGAAAAGTATATGAAAACTATTGCTCTATACTGTACTGTAATGATGAAAAATAACTATGTTGTGAGTATAATTACAGGGCCGGACACACTCCAGCTCATGTATTCAGGTGTAGTTTACCACTGCTTGTTTGCCAGGGTGGTAAATGATGTTAGCTAGAACAGGGAGGGTTTAGAGAACTAATGGTTTGCACTTCACAACAGCCCGACTCAAGTGTGTCCAGATAGATCCCCCTACTCTCAGTGCACTAGGTAGAGTCTTCAGGGCTCTCACTCTCCTCAGTAGATTTACTGTTGCTGCATTGCAGCGATGCTCCTCTACAGGGAAATAAAAAAGAACGTGAGACAATCCAGCAGAATCCCCCCTTCAAACCAAACCTATAATGTCTATGGGAAATATCAGAAAAAAATGTGGATATACGTAAGAAGCTGTTTTTTGTTCCTGTCTGCCCTGGCCCATTTCTGTTCTTTCTGTTTCTTTGAGTTAGCCTGAAGGGAGAAGAGTTTGATCCAAAATGCTGTGAGGTCATAATGTCAGTTTCTATGATTAGTTTCTATGATTAACTGTCTTCATTATGATTATACATTTTAACAAAAAAAAAAATGTCACTTTTTATTTTTAACATGAGTGTTCACCATGGTGGCACTGGAATAAAGAGAAACTAACACAAAGGTTCCAATTTGATTAATAAAATGGCTGTTCCCCAAAGTGTGTGGTGGTGGTGTGGAGGTGACGCACAGCTGATGATGCTCAGCAGGAGACGCGAAATCTTCGCCCGTTTCCTTCATGACAGCATCGACATAAATGATGGTGTGATAATGCCGGCCGTGTTATTGCAGCGTGTGCCTGCAGGTGGCAGTGTTGTGTTGCTCAATCATCTGCTCCTTCACTGTCAGCCCGGTGGGAGCTGTGAAGGCAGCCTGCAGTGAGGAGAGGCTCTCTGTAAGTGAACATCCGTACAAGAACCGTCATCTTATGAAAAGTCTTTCATGGTGATGCAGATGTTTTCCTCCCCAGGTCACGTAGAGATAAAGCCCAGCCCTCCTCACTCAGCTGATGACTGAGGAGCTGAGCCGGCCCCGGATCATAGACGACGTTTTTCACATCGTAAACTCAGCAGAAGTAACACAGAGACTCAAAATGAGGAGAAACCTGTTTAACAGAACCTCACAGACCCAGAATGCAGTGCAACTAGAGACACGACAAGTGTAGTGGAAAAGTAGCACTGCATCCATCCATCATC
>NW_007579149.1:0-52213 GCF_000690725.1 Stegastes partitus
TACTTTTTTAAGCAAATGAGTTATGGTTTTAAAGGTTTATTCCACCCAAACCTGTGTACAGTTCTTGCTTTGCCAGTGTCTGGGAGCTACAAGAGCTATTTCCCATTTGCAGTAAACAGGTTGTTGTCTGGTGATGTTATCTGGCCCGCAAAAGAGTTAATGAACAAAATGAAGGGTCCTGTTGTTCAATTTAACAGCAGCATGTGTGAGACAAACTCATCATATGCCAGAACATACAATGACTGAATGTTTTTATGTATATTTGCTCTCTTTGATTGCGCTCACAGGTTGAACACACAAAACATCTGTTCATTACATAACCAGTTGAGTAGCGTTTGTCTGAGGCTTTCCGTCTGCAGCCGTTACGGGCCTGCATGGTGCCAGAACCGTAGACTCCCGACAGTCCAGGTCTGTTGATGTGTGATTGTTGGGAGACGAAAAAAAAGAATAATAATCGCTGCATGTCAGGCATCTTAATTTTTCTGAGTCACAGGGACCTTCTCAGCACACTGCAGAGAGATAAACTTCCTTTTATGAAATTAATTAGCACAAAGTCTTTAATCCTCAATGCCTGAAGACAAAAACTCACTCATGACCCTTTACATCATCTCGCGCATCACTGACCACAAGTAAAGAACCGTGGCCCGCCTCTGAACAGGACGTCTTTATGAACTTTGTGTGAGGACGAGACACAAGTTTTTAATACTCTTATTAATGATGTGAAATGTGCTAAACAGACTAAAGCATAAAATAACTACTGTTTATAATTCTGACAAACCATTTAGGGTAAATTAAGGAGGCTATTCTTTCTGTTTTATCCTTCCTTCTTTCTTATTTTAAACTTCTCTCCTTGAGAAAAGATAATGAATCTTGAATTTGATTATAGAATTTCGGAAAATACTGTTTGAGGCACAGACCTAAAAGAAATGCATAACAAAGCGCAGGCCTTGGATTTACTGTGGGGCTGTATGTTTATAATAACTTTAATGTTTTTTAGGGAAAATGCACCACTAAAGCACAAAATCAGCTAACACGGCACAAGGTTGGTGCTGTTTTATGATTCGATCTTGCAGCATCAAGTCAGGAATATTTGTATTTTCTATAATATTGTAATAAAATTTAAAGTTGCTGGGTAATATTTCTGCACTTGGCAGCTCTTGCCATGGTGTTGCAGCTACTATTTTATGTGGAGTCTGATAACGATGGCCAACATTTCTTTAAGGAGAAAAGCACAATATACAAACATTAGATTAGATATACATACTAACATGAAGAAAAAGAACACAGTAAGATAACCACATAAGAGGATAACACAGAGGGACTTGTATAGCATATTCAGTCAGAGGTTTAAGGGAAGACACTTTGGATTTGGATGATAACTGACAACATCTTCTATCTAGTCTTTAAATTAGGCAGTTAAATTTGTATTGTTCTGTTACATTCTAAGTTTTGTCCACTTTCCCACCAGCAGGTTCATCCACTTGTCTATCTGCAGGTGGATTCAAGGTCTTTATTTGCCATTTGTGGACAAACAGACAGTCTAGGAATTCTTGTGCAGGGCTGTCTGGTAGTCGAGTAAAAACACAGACTAATACACGACAAGAGTAATAAAAGGTAGAATACAAAAAACACATAATAAATGAATCTGAATGCTGCAGAAGAAACTGCTCATGTGCTAGACTGGATTAGATTAGATGAGATTAGGTAGAACTTTATTGATCCCTTTGGAAGGGTACCTCAGGGAAACTGTTGTTCTAGAAGCAGCACAAAACCGATTAATAATAATAATAGTAATGATAATAATAATAATAATATGCTGTATAATATATGATAACAATCAGTGCAGTTATAGGTAAATATATGTGAGTATATAGAATATAGATGTGAATCAAATATGTATTTAAAAATATATTTAAAAAGAGAAATAAATATATATATTAATTAATAAATATATTTAAATATACATTACACAGTAACACAGTGACAGTAGAGTAGAAGCACAGTGCAATAATAATAATAATAATAATAATAATAATAATAATAATAATAATAATAACAACAACTTACATAATAATAATAATAATAATAATAATAATAATAACTTACTGTATTATTATTGCAGTTGTCCAGAAGTATGTGGAAGATACTGCACATTTATCACATCATAGTTTTACATGTGAAATCCATCTAAACTATTCCTCTCTTTGCAGGTATTTATAGTGTTAAAGGTTTATTTCACCCAAAAATACTACTTTCTTGTCCACTTTGCCTCCAGCAGGCTCATCCACTTTTTATGGACGATATTTAGATGTGTCATTATGTGTGAATTATTATTATTATTCTGATTATTTCTGAGCCACAGTGTTGCGTTTGTGTGTTTTTACCAACCTGCTGATGAAACCGGAGCTGATGTGGAATCCGACAGCAGCACTCTGGGCTCGTTGGTGACGTCAAAAGGAGGAGAGACTGCGGACCAATCAGCGCCGGCCGCCGCGCTCATCACCTCATCAGCGTTTCAGCATGAAGGTGAGCGGCGGCAGCTGCGACTGGTGTGTCTGTGATTTTATACCGTGAAACGTCGGAGGACACGTCGGCGGAACAGGCAGAGGAGCCGGCGGTTGAAGCAGCGAGTGAGTACTTTGATTTTATTGTTTTCTTTTATTTTTTTGAACGTGTGTCAGTCCGAGTGTCCGTCCGCCTGCAGCTCCTGTCAACCTGTTCCGTAGCTAACGTCAACAAGTTGGCTAATTTAACTAGCTCCCTCAGCTAGCAGGAAACTAGTGATGTTGGCGTTACACCAGCCTTAAACCAGCTGGTTGTTCAGCTTTACTAGTTGTCTAGTTAGCTCCCGGTTAACCGGAGTGACTCCTGACTAAGCTAACTAGTGTGTTAGCTGTGTGCCCGCTGCGGGTCATGTGAGGGTGATCTGATTATCTGCTGCCAGGATCTTTAGCATTCCAGACAGCAGCGATGCTAACTTCTTCTTCGTGTGTTTGTTTGTTTGTTTGTTTTAAACTGTCGTCAGGATGGAGAGTCCCGGGGACAGCGGCGTCCTCCGGTCCCGCTACAGACCCGTACCCAAGATGCCCACCTTCTCCGACCTGGACGACTCTCTGGACGGGGAGCTCAGTCCGGAGAAGCACCAGCTGGAGAACGGAGAGGTCCACATGAGCAGCAACGGTAGGACAGGCTGGACTTCCCCATCAGCAGAGGCCACCACAGGACGTTGACCTCTGATGCAATGTGCTGCTTAAAGCCCTCATCGTCATGTTTTTTTCACTTACAGTAGACCTCCTTGACTGTATGACCACTGAAACCAGTGCATGACCTGTTTCCTGTTCAGGGCTCGTTTCGACCTCTGGTTCAGTCAGTGTGGTTAACCACAGCGGGGAATGACAGGGTTCACACTGCACTGTGAAACAACACAAGTCTGAGCAGAAACTGTCAAAGTCTGGCAGCTAGAGTGCCAGAAAAAATACGTTAAGAATATTGGAATACTGCTGAGCTCAGAAACTTTGAAAATGGTGAGAATCGTGGCTGATATCTGTAAAATAATTGTATTTATAGCTGATAAAATACTAAACTTATGTAGTGGACAATATGGAGGCTACAGTTTTGCTCTGTTTTTTTTTTGTTTTTTTTTTACAGTAATATGTAAATTAATACTTGTTCTGTAATTTTTACATATTATCTGTGATTTTTACCAAAACAAAGAGTAAAGCTGTTTTAAAAATTTTAAAAAATTCAATCCTTAATATACAAAATTTGTCCTTCAAATAACAACAATTGTCTATGAAAGGACTTATTTTTGTGTTGACTTAAATACAGAAAAAATAGCTTAATTCTACAGTCAAACATTGTAAAAGCACAAATAACTATTTATAAAAATATGTTTTTTTATGTGGACATTATTTAGCCTGTATTTTTACAGATAACATTTAAATTAATACTTTTTCTGTGATTTTTACTAATTATTAGCTTAACGAGAGGAGTGAAATCCTTAAAATGACATTCATTTACAGCTGAAATAGTTCAGAATGGTTCATTTTTCATTTTGTGCTTCCTACTAAACCGAGTGGTCACCGGCAGCAGACGGAACCTAAGTGGGAACGGACTGGTTCTGAGAAACGGTGACTGTGGAACAGTGGAACAATAGCAGTTCTCTGTATATGTGGAGGAAACATGCCGGAGACTCAGAATAAGGTGTCAGTAGAGTTTAAACCTCTGACTCTGTCTTTGTCACTGATGGGTGGAGTGCTGCTGCTGTTTGCCACCGTTTGTCAGACTGACCTCTGAACAGAGCAAACGTGTTCATCATCTGGTGACCTTTAGTAACCTCAGCCACAATAAGGGGAGGTCGCTGGTCTTGTTGACTTTACATCATACTTGTTAGACACCGTTACAGGTGTGCCTCCGTTTGGATTTCGTCTTTGCAGGAGCAGCTTTAAAGCTTCTTTTTCTCAATCAAATCTCATGTCAATGGCCTCCTGGTTGCTCATAGTCATCTTAATGCTTTATTTTATTTGAGAAGTTGATCTTATGAGTTGCTGCCTTCTCTTTTGTATTTATCCTGTCTTGCTTTTTGCTCATGTTTTAGTTACTGCCTAACTGATAGCTTCTACGTCACTCGGTCAACTTAAGTCGTTTTAATCGAGCTGTAGAAATAAACTTGATTTAATTTTGGAATCTAAAGTTTAGCCCAACCAGTATAGCTGATGTTATGAGCTGATATTGGCTTCTCACAGAAGCATCATCAATATCAGCTGTCCAGTATTAAAACCTTTCCTTTATTTTTTTTTATGGGGCATAATGCAGAAAAATATACTTCAGATAATGATTTTACAGCAAAATGATTATTTACGACACACAGCACCGTCCACAGCACATGTAGTGTTTATCACTGCTGAGCAGACGCCGGTGCTGAGTCAAGAAGTGACTTCACTCTGAGCCACCAACCACTTCGTATATTCCTGTAGAGTTAATAAACAATATCCCCGCTATTCAGGGAGAATACATACTGATATCAGAGTTTTATTTCTCCCTTAAAAGCTATATCGGCTGTAAAAACCCAGCATTAATCAGGCTCTGCTCTTAAGACTGTTGTAACTGGACGTCTGTTGTTTCTGAGACTGTTGTCACCAATTTCAAGCTAGTTAGTCTTTTGTATCTTGTTGTAAAAGAACAGAAGAGTGAACAATAAAATTAGATTTATGAGGTTATCTGCTGGCCGCTGATTGAAATGTCTGAAATGACAAATAGCCGACGTTCACATTTAAAAGGCTGAAGTTCTGTTGAGACTCTGTTGTTAATTTGACTTTGTCCAAATCACAGAGTCCAGTATTTTGACTGTTTTTAATTTCATCAGATGTCTACATTTGTGTGTTCTCGTTCCAATTTCAGGGCGAATTGAGGTGGAGCATGTGATCAGCAAGAAGCTGCAGCTGAAACGGAAAGCAGAGGTTAGTACGTCAGTAACGTTTTAGTGGGTCACTTCAAAACATAGTTAGAAAATCATGTGTTTCCCCTTAACTGATGTTTATTTTTCCATCTTGCAGTCATTATTTCAGCCTATGAAATCACATCTAGTTCTGTCTTTAACATTAAATATGCAGATATATGCGTTTAAATACGTTCATTTACGGCATGTTTTCTGTTACTGTCAGAAGCTACTAACCTGATTTCTCGATCCTGAGCGAGCTGCACCATTATATCAGTCATTAGATCTGTCGTGACAAGACCGGAAGAAATTCATTATCCGTGAACTTGAGCAAGTGATGTGATTCCCAAAAACTGAACAGAGAGACTCAGTATTTTATCGTGCCTTCTGCACGTCATTCTGATTAAAAAAGAAATAAAAAATTTAGGAGCCCTTTCATTACTGCACAAAGGACGCATTCAGATTTCATAAGGGTTAAACAAGTTCGTTGCACACCGAGCGGTTGCACAACTCTGAAGCCGTGTCCGTGATCCTCCTTCTGTCACACTTCCTGTATGTTTTAAAGCCCTGGTGATAAATGACAGTTACAGTTGCGCTAAAATGCAAACACAGAGCCGTGGACTCTGGCTCGAAATTACAATGAAGTGCAATAAATTGTGTCTCGTTTCCAAGAGCTGATAAACAAAAGGAGTGAAGTGTCGTCTAAATGAGAGAATCTGTATCTCGACACCAGATTTGCGTAATTAGGCGCCACGTGCAAAATGTTTCATGTCCGTTTGTGTGTTTGCGGACTGTGAATATCTGTTGTGGTTTTTCTGTTGCCCAGCACCTGAAGAGTGACCTGATGCGTCAGTTCGACAGCCAGGTCAACGACTTCATGGACAGTCTCATTGAAGAGTCAGCCAGTCTGGAGCCTGCACCGGTGCCGGCTGTCTTCTCTCCTCCGCTGTCGGACAAGGAGAGGAGCAAACTCAGGTACCGCAGTTCAGCTTCATAGAATTATGGAAATCCCAAACGGGTGAGGGTTTCAGCAGATCTCAGTTTCCTCAGAGGGCTGGACTACGAAGCAAACTTAACATATCTGGACTTTTTTTTTGGTGTAAGTTGACTTGACTAAACCTAAAATCCCAACCAGATTATTCTCATCAGACATGCATGGGGGAGTTGGACTCATCGTTTTACTCATGAGCAGGTTATTATAGTAAAGAATTACGGTTAAAAATACCACGACTACAAATGATGCAAGAGAGGAATGCAGGTAGAAAATAGTGAGATAAGAGATGTATTTTCTAATCAGTGACTTTAAATGCAGCCACTCTTAAACTTTAACCATTTAAATGAGATACTCCAGAAGTTAATATAGATCTGACACCGTCCCGTAATGAAGGATACACTGAATTCAGTTTATCTTTTGGCCAAATCACAGTGAAATGATTTGTTCCTGGTTGAATATTAATATATTAATTAATATAAATACCAGTAGACTAATCAGTTTTCTAATCTGTGGCCTGTCATCTGCAGTACCAGCGGTGTCAAGTGGACTTTGCAGCAGATCCGCTCCAAAGATAAAAGCGAATTTTCTGCATCACCGAATGAATGTATGTTTCCATGGCAACATGATACATACCGCCGCCGCATGGCTTCGTCCAGATGTGTTTGCAGATGAAACTTGGAGAGGATCATCAGGCAAAGGGTGGCGCTCACTACAGCCGGTTTAAACCCCCAAACTCTGAATAGAACCTCCGTTACCGTGGAGATCTGTCAGTTTGTTAACATTAAAAAACTTCCTTGAACCTAAAAGTCTTGATTCGTAGTGCAGCCCTCTGGTCTCTCTTTGTCTTAACTCTGTTTGGACTCTCAGTTATCCGGGTCTTGATCATCCTCGGAGCTTCAGTGGAAGGCAGCTGGACTTCTCTTTTTGGTTCTGGAAGACGTTTCATCCAGGAGGCTTCTTCAGTCAGTCAGAACTGAAGAAGCCTCCTGGACGAAGGTTGTGAGGCTCTCAAGCTCTTACTCGAGCTCTCCATCCCACAATAACAACCCATCACGTCGTCGCTGTGTTTTTTTTCTGCAGACATTTCCGTCCTCCTCACGGCCAGGGGAAGCAGTTTGTCAGCCGCAGGTCCCTCCTCGAGTAAGTCTGACGTGAGATCATACAGACGTTACAAACAGTGCTCTTCATTGTGTTTCACCGCCGTTTGAAGGTTGTGTAACGACTACAGACGCTCACTTTGCGTCATCCGTCTTCCCACAGCGAGCTGTTTGAGGTGAACCACATCAGGACCATCTACCACATGTTCATCGCTCTGCTCATTCTCTTCATCCTCAGCACGCTGGTGGTAGATTTCCTTGATGAAGGCAGGTAATATAGAACTGCTGTGCTTTAGATTTGCTTATTTTGATGGAATACACATCTAGAGAATCAGCTTCTCCATCTCTTCTTCACCCCCCTGTGTCTCAGACTGGTGCTGGACTTCGACCTGCTGGTCTACGCCTTTGGACAGTTTCCCCTGGTGGTGTGCACGTGGATCTGCATGTTCCTGTCTGTGCTGCTGGTTCCTTACAGCCTGTTCCACCTGTGGTCACACAGTCAGTCGTACAGTCGCTCTGGGACGTACAGTTTGCTGTTTGGCTCCGTGTTCCTGCTCTACCAGGCCCTGGGGCTGGGATTCCTGCCCACGTACGTGGCGGTGACCAACAGTTTGCCGCCCGCTTCCTGCTTCATCATCATTCTGGAGCAGGTAGACGAACACGGCTGGACAGCGTTGTATTGTGCTGCATGTCTTTTCCTATGTGTGAACTTGTGAAGCACCCGTTGAAATGTGCTCCGTGTAAAAGATGACTTGTCAAATCGCAGGTCCGTCTGATGATGAAAGCTCACTCGTTTGTCCGGGAGAATGTGCCAAAAGTCCAGACCTGGGCTAAAGACAAGACCAGTATGTTATTTTCATGTGTGTTATGTCCCATTCATAGCTTCCAGAGCATGCAGATTCTTTCTCTTAGCTGGTGTGTTCTCTTTCATTCTGTCCTCTCTTGTTGTCTACAGGTCCTGGTCCGGTGGTTCCTCAGGTTTCTCAGTATCTCTATTTCCTGTTTGCACCCACACTCATCTACAGAGACAAATACCCCAGGTACAAACTCTCATTGTGATGAAAAAATACAGGAACTTTCACCAAATCACCTCAATAAATCCATTTAGAAGGAATGATTACTCTTGATTGAAGGGATTTTGTAAAAGTCGCACTGAAAATAAAAAATATGTTTTTAAAAGGTGAAAAAAAAAGCTGGCTGTGAGCTTTTCTGTTTGGCATAACTCTGGCTTTCAAAATAGTTTATACTTTAGACAGCATTTAGCTCTGGCTTTCCTCCCATCATGCAAAGCTTTGTGGTGCTGATTTAAATATTCAAACTATGTTTCTTCCTTTTCTCTTGTTTCTCGCTCATTTTGCTCCTGTGTAGCCTGCATGTCAACATCCTCTGCATCTTGTAAATAAAGTTTAAAAAAAAAAAACAAAATAAATTATATCAGGGAGGCCTCTCTATTAGATTAGACATGAAAGGATTTGAGAGAGAATAATTGTGGAGATGTTTTTGTGTCAAGCAGCACAAAATACTGAAGCACGATGAGTTAATTTCTAAGACTTCTAAACATTACACCTTACACATGAGACTATTGCAGTTTTAATACTGAAATAATAGCGTGTTCAGTGTAAAGTTTTAATATTTAAATACGTATTTGTATAATAAAAACACAAAACGATCTATATAACATTAAAATAATTAATTAAAACCAAATCTTGCTCATAGGGGATCCAGCGATTCTTTGGATTTGTTGTGTTTCATGTAGTTTTTTCAGGATCATAATTTAGCTCTAAGTTTTCCAGGTTCATCTCTATAATTATTAACACTGTGAGGTTTTAGCCTTAATATTTGTATTCGTTAGGTTCTGTTATTTATAATACTCTAGGGCATGTTTTAAATGTGCTGTATAAATAACAGTGACTTAATCTGTTTTTTTGCAGGAACCCTGTGATCAGATGGGGCTACGTGGCCACCAAGTTGCTTCAGGTACGGACCTCCATCACGCTTCCTCGCTGACTCCTTCAGATTACCAGCTGAAGGTGTTTTTCTGATAATTGCAACCTCCCTCTCCCTCTGTGCAGGTGCTCGGCTGTCTGTTCTACGCCTACTACGTGTTTGTGCGGCTGTGCATACCTCAGTTCCACAGCATCAGTCTGCAGCTGTTCGACCTGCGTGCCATGGTCCTCTGCGTCTTCAACTCCATCCTGCCAGGTTCGATCAACCAGCAGCTGATGGACACTTTCACATGCCTTTAGATACGTTCTCAGTTCAGGAATATTGACGGTCTTTCTTTCTTTTGCAGGAGTGTTGGTTCTCTTCCTGGGCTTCTTCGCCTTCCTCCACTGCTGGCTCAATGCTTTTGCTGAGATGCTCCGCTTCGCTGACAGGATGTTCTACAAGGTGCTGCTTTCAGCCTCGATGTAAAATCCACACGTCACTTCCTGTATTCATGTGTGACTTAATGACTTTACTCTTCACAGGATTGGTGGAACTCAACCTCTTATGCCAACTACTATCGCACCTGGAATGTGGTGGTCCACGACTGGCTGTATTACTACGTGTACCGAGACTTTCTGTGGGTGAGTGGTTCAGAAGCACGACAACTTTTTTAATAATAGGAACAATGGAAACTTCAAGGCAACGAGGCATTTTAAAATAACTTGAATACATTTTCTAAGTTCCTGCTAATGTCGCCTGACTCCCTGGATGTAGACTACGGGTGTCAGTTGATATTTCATGGGGCTGTTTCCTTCCATCCGCTATCTATGTGTTACTATTTTCAAAATCCCCTTTACTACGAGAAACAACAACCTCCTACTACAACAATCTACCCTGACAGTGTATTATAATAGTTCATGGATCTGATTTAACGTCTTGTTTTCCGTTCTAGATGTCTCAGAAGCGTTTCCGACCCGCCGCCATGCTGTTCGTGTTCACCGTGTCCGCCGTGGTCCACGAGTACATCCTGGCCGTTTGCTTTGGCTTCTTCTATCCCGTGCTCTTCTGCCTCTTCATGTGTTTTGGAAGTAAGAAAAAAAAAACAGCATCACACACTGAAGCACCATTTAAACACAATGGTGTCTCAGACTGTGATCAGCGTTTACTGATTGGTTAATGAGGACAAAAAAATACATCTGACCTGGAAAGCAGCGTCAACAAACATGTTGATGAAGTGTACAGTGACTCTTTGCACATGTGGAGCAACAATCTCTGTAACTTCAGTAATAACTTCTAAATGATCTCCGACATGCAGACAGGATCAGATCCGGATCAGGATCCAGCAGCGGGTCACACTCTGTACTTTAGTTTCACATCAGACCTGTGAGCTGTCATACCGAATCCCAGTGTAGCTTCTTTCTTCCACCTGATTGTAGTTTTTCCTCTTGAGTTTGTTAAAAACCTGCAGCATCAAACAGCAGCAGGGTTTTCAAAGCGAGAAACTTGCAGATATTTATGCACAACGACACTAACTTTATTATTAAAAATGATCCCCGACATCGAGATGGGATGCATCAGGATCTAACAGCAGCTTATACTGTTCTTATACTGTTGATTAAGTCACGGTTATATTATAATATAAATATAGAATAGAATAAAATAGAATGTCCTTTATTAGTCCCACAGGGGGAACTTTGCAGCGTTACAGCAGCAAAGTGACAGTAAGAAGAAAAAAAAAAGCAATATCTATATAGAAATTGAGATATAATGTTTGGACACTTTGCTAAGCTGTTTGTTGTTGCATTATTATATGTTATACATCACCTGCTGTGTCTAATCTCATGTAAATGACAAATATCATACCGGGACTCTCTCTGTCCCAGTACCTGACCCAAACTGTCTCCAACATGAGTGGAAACTCTTTCTGAATGACAAAATGCCGTCACGTTGACCGATGAAGCAGCAATGTTTCATATCTCATGTCTGAAAAAGGCTGATGTCTGTGAATTTATCACCTCATCCTCCCACAGTGATGTTCAACTTCATCCTGCACGACCAGAGGAAAGGTCCCATCTGGAACATCATCATGTGGACGTCTCTGTTCCTGGGTCAGGGCGTCATCATCTGCCTGTACTCCCAGGAGTGGTACGCTCAGCGCTACTGCCCCCTCAAAGAGGTACAGAAGTCACACTTCCTTCTTCGGTTGTAGCTTGATGTGGTCCAGCTTCTTACAGTGGGGTTTTTGTTGTTGCAGCCTTCCTTCCTGGAGCTGCTGAAGCCTCGGTCCTGGAGCTGCCAGAGAGGCCTGACGGACTCCGCCGGGCTGTGACACTGAGCTGGGACTACCGGGAGGAGGAGGAGGAGGATCAATATAACTCAGACCAGCCTTTCTGTTACTGTCATAACTTGTTTTATTTTATTGCACTAAGAGTCTGTTTATGGAAGAGTGTCTGCCGAAATGCCAAAAACAAAAACACAGCAAAGCCACAGTGATGCCTTATACGTATGTTTTAAGTTTTCGAAGGCGAAACCCATCAACAAAATCCCCGGTTCACACGATAACACTCGTGAACTCCTATTTTTATGTACTATTTATTTTTCTGACGTCTCCCTTTGCCTTGATCTACTGTGAAACACATCCTGGTGCCAACACGACAGTGGCAGCGACGACGTGGCAGCTCAGCGCAAACATTACACAATACAAACACCGTATGCAGTGACGGTTAATGTTTAACGTCAGAGTGTGTTGTTTTGGAAAAGACTTGCATGGACAATCTTATTTATTTCCACTGCCGACGAGATTTATTGTGCAAAACGACCAACTGTTGGGCGTTCTGTATAAATCTGAGGAACGGTGGTTTCTGTATTACGACTTTAAGATTGCACCGATCTCATCCGAACGAGAACACGACGTGATGGGGAAGCTGTTTTATAATAAATCAGGAATTCGTAGAGCAAAGCATCGTGGCACAACTGAACTCCTGCATTTTCCCATTTTTGAGCCACACGTTAGGACTCGTTAATTATTCTAATCTGAATATGACAAGCTGAAGGAGAATGTGAGAGAACTGTGTGAAGTTAATTTATTCGATGACTGCTGGATGTATTCTTGAACGAGCGTCGCACAGAAAGCTTTCTTGGGAATGTTGTATTTTGTTTAAGCGTCGTGATTTCAGCCGCAGCGTGAAATCACTTCAGATGAACTACTACTGTAAAACCTGCAGCTGGCTGCTAGAATGTTCTAACCCCGGGGTGGTGGTGGTGGTGGTGATACTTGATTAGCACTAAGGGCTACAGTTTGTATTGTCACATACTCAGCACGATAAACGAGGGTGTGTTGTTTAAATCATGAACGTGTACGTTTTACACAACAGTAATTTTGATGTTACACGAATGGAAGAAGGTGTTTAATGTGCTTTTATGGTCTTGGAATCGATGTTTGTATTATTTTCGGGGGAGTTAATGCACAGTGAATGGTGCCAATTCTATTTCAATGCAGGGAGATGATTGTTTGTGACTGATGAGATGCACAGTGAAAAACCAGCAACTTCATAGAACTGGACGACCACAAGGTGGCGCTGTAATAAAGCTTTTAATTCTGATCCTCACCCCAAAAAAGAAGATTCCCTCGATTTCTTCACAAAATTAACAAAAACAACTAATTATTTTTCAATATGCACAGATAACTGGAGAAATATTGGACTTTTAATCCATCTCGAGATTTGAAGTTTTATTCTTAAACTCTTGGTAATAAAGATAATATTTATTATAGTCAAGAGCCAAATGCAGATGTGTTGTGTGTTCAGATGAGTGGGGGCAGAGATTGGCTCACTTTCTGTCACATGTGAGTTTATTATGATTGATTGATTTTTTCTGACATTGAATGACTTCTTGTGTTTGGTGACATTTTATGAATCAGTTGGTCGATTTTTCTAATTCTTGATGCTTTCCTTAAACATCAAAGTGTAACAACCATCAAATATAAATAAAGGAAAAGTTTATTCTCATCAGCTTGTGTTGGTCCAAATGTTGCCGCTGTGAGATAATAATGATGCTTGATTCCTGCTAAGAGCTGCAGTTCACAGCTGCTCCAGTCGTTCCTGTGTCCACTGATGAATCAGGCTTTTAAACACGCTGCGGTGCTTTTAGTTCTCGTGGTTCTGGAGTCATGTTTGTAGTATTTATACACAAGTGTTGTTGCCAGTTTTGCTGTATTTCAGTGCAAAGCAGCAACTCAGCACTTCTAGAACCTGGACGACCACAAGGTGGCGATGTGCTCAAACTAAATGTTCATGATTCTCAGGATTCCTTCACAGAATTAACAAACAAAAATAATTGGTTTCAGTACATACAAGAGTATAAATCCAAGTAGTAGTGAAGAAATTGTCATTAATTAGTGCTGATTAAGTCAAAATCATAACACTTCAGTAGCTGCATCTGACTTTATACAGTCTGTATTAAAAGTGTTTGTTTTTTTGAGTGCAGTTATATTTTCATGTAAACTAATTTCACCTTCCTTCCTTCATGCTGATACATGAAGCAGAGCTGGTACACTTGCTTTATGTATAAAGGACATCCATCTATTTAATTTCAGTGGTTTTAGATAATAAGAATAATTCCCCTTTATTAGTTTTATTGTGTGGAGAGTTTGAACACAAGTGCCAACAAGTTATTCTTCAGTGTGCACAGATAATAGCAGAAATATTGAGATATTGAGCTGAGATCTTCATAATAAAGATTATAATTCTTATCAAGAGCCAAGCAGAATAAAGTTTTATTAATCTGTATGTGAACTATCAAGAATCTAATATGTTCTGTGTATTTTTCTTTACCTTGTATTACATAATAGTCCATGTGTGTGTCTTTGTCTAGTGCTAATTTGCTCAAATTCAGATTTTATTGCTGCATCCAGTGTGTATAAAATGTACAATGTGTGGCAGATTGTTGAGATATGAGTGCGTTTATATTAAAATTCACACCTGATAAGATCAGATAAGCCTTCATCAATGCCACAATGAGGAAATGTGCATCGTTACAGCAGCAAAGAAGCGCAAATGTGTAGGAAATGCAATACAGAAAATAAAAAATAAATAATAATTTAAAACAAACAAACAAAAAACAAGATAAACCAGGACGTACATCATCATTTCTTTATTTTTAATTATAAAAGACAGTGATCCATTTATTTCCTACAGGTATAAATCACGGCCATAATCGCACACCTGTGTCAGAATGAGGAGTTCACATTAAAGCTGCTCTTCTGTCACCAAACGCATGATTCTGATTAAACAATAGCTCAGAGGTTCGGAAGTTTTTTCCTGCCGGTTTCCTCCAGAGCTCCGGGTCCAGACGGTCCGGCGCGGCAGGCAGCGGGAGCTCGGACCTGCTGGGACCCGGTGGGTCGGTGTCGGTGCCGGAGGGGTGGAGGATCACAGGGGATCGAGGCGAACCCCCCGCCTTGTGCAACACATCTTCTGTTCTGCGGTAAAGATGGCGGCGTCAGAGGGGGCGCGCAGCGGCCGGACAACGGCGAAGCGATTCTGAACGGCTCCGATCTGACCGAAACCTCGCTCGTCCGGTACCGCCGATCGCTGCTCGGACACCATCCGGATCACCGGCGGAGACACGATCGCTGTCACACGGCGCCGTTGCGGTTTTATTGTTAACGGCAGGGTGGGTGGGTTTCGCTGCTAACGGGGCTAGCCCAGGCGAGCTAACACGGGCTAGCTAGCTTCGGCGAAGAACCGCGGGGAGGGGATCAAGGAAGGAGGACTCGGGCCAGGCCGCTCCAGCTTTTTTTTCGGAGGGGGGAATGTGAACCGAGAGGTACCGCAAGGGGGTTTGCTCGCTTCGTCCCAAACGCACCAAACTACCGGGATGGGACAGCAGGTAGGCCGCGTCGGTGAGGGTACATCGACCGGACTCCAGCCACCACAGCCCCACGCGTCCCAACCGCACCAAGGGAAGGGGAACCGGGGGAGCGGCGCCGGGAGGAGACCCCGAGAACCCGGCAGCAGCACCGGGACACCGCCGGGCAGAGCGGCTGCGGTCAACGTGCCCGACCCGGGGATCAATATATTCACGCAGCATTCAGGTAGAGCAGAGCCGCCGGAGTGTGTGAACATGAACCTTCCCGACTTTGATATTTGTTTGCTGCTGATTAGCGCTGCTAGCTCATCATGCTACCGTTAGCTTGAGCAGCAGCAGCCTGCGGTGGTAGCTTTCCACGCTTCAGCCCTTCCACTGCTAACCTACCCATTGTCTGTGTGTGCAGAGGGGATGCAGTTTATGGAGGAAAGTGGGCAGATTTGACAGCGAAGCAGCCGAATGTGTGTGTGTGATCGTGCATGTGACCTGCTGATCCCTAATGGAGGCTCAGTGCTGGAGAAAAGAGGAAGAGTCCAGTCATAGCCGCAGGCTGCAGCTAGTTGGGGTTTAACCTGTGTGGCACCTGGTTGGGAGACAATAAGCTGTACCTGGAGGGGCTGACGAGCTGATCTACCCCATTAACCCACTACAGCAGCAGGAATGTGTCACTGGGGGCCACATGGAGACACTGGGAGTGTTGGGGTGGCACAAAAACCCAAAGCTGCACTTCAGGAAGTCTGTTGTTGTTGTGTAGAGTTGAGCTGAAAACAGTGTGAGAGTGAAGAGATCACACATGGAGTGTTTTACAGGGAAGGTTTCAGATGATTTGCTGTACACAGACTAATACAGCTGCAGGTTTGGTTCAGGAAAGAGTTCACCTAAAGGCAGGACATCCAGGGATTAACTGTGTTTTCTTCATCAGCTGGTCTGTCTGTTGCTGCATTTGGTTTGAGAGGTGACATATACACAGTAATGGAAAGGCTGCAGATATCTCCTTAATACAAAAGCTTAATATGGCAGAAAATCAATTTGGCTCTCGGAGAACGATCAGATTATTATATATGTAGGATGAAGCTGTGATGGAGCTCAGGATTGATTTACCTGCAGCTGGTGAACAGGGACTGTGTTTGACGGCTCACCTGTCTGAGGTGTAGAAGCGATGCTGTTCGCTCCTGAACAATCCTGTCTCCATGTCAGGTGTGATTTATAGATATGAGTAATGATTAAACTTAAAGCTGTTTCATACATGAAGGCAGCACTCTGTCACTGTGCAGACGCTCACATGGATCCTGATGCTGCAGGTATTCTGTAACCTCAGAGGAAGGATTCTTACAAACAGCTGGAGGCGGCAAACTAACCTGCAGCTCAGTTATGCACTTTGAGGTCTGGCTGTCGTCTATTGCTGCATTCGCTGACACTCAGACGCTGTAGTCTGTGAATAAACCTGAGCTATCAGATCTGAGGTGGCCGTTGCTCCTCCTGGTCCCCTGTTGGAGGATCCTCTATGTGCTGCTTGTGGCCTAATGATCCCTAGTGGAGGTGCACCGTTCCTGAAAAGAGCAAGCTTCCAGTAGTGACTGGAGGTTAGCTGGTTAACATTTCCCCTACGTGGTACCTGCTCTGGCAACACGGAGTCTTTGCCTCCGGAGGCTGACGAGCAATTCCGCTCCATTAACTCACTATGGCAGCCACCACAGGCTCACATTACAATAGCTAGTGGTTTTCACATGCTCGCTTATATCCTCTGTCTGATAACGTCTACTGTTACAACACACTCAGCAAGCTGACTGCACACTTTCATCCAATGGGAAATCTGTGTGAATTATTTAAGTCACCTTCTGCCGGTATGTGATTACGGTCATGCAGACATCAGAGGTTAAAGGTGCTCTTGGGTGGTTCTATTTTAAGATCTTCTGTCTGTTCTTTCACACAAAGAAACTGAAAAATATATTGGTTAACTCCAGTATTTTTAGACGTGAAGCGACGTTGCTCTTTGCTCCACGGCGCTGTCATCCACCTACATTAAGTACCAGTAATCCTGTATTTATTATTATCATCACAATCTGCCCAGTTTGCACCAAAGTTTTGACTGACTTTATAGCTGTGCATGGGAGCAAACACCCAGTTCCCTTTCTGGTGCAGGTTCTTTGAGCCCAAGTTAAGTTGTGTGTACGTGAATAAAGCTGATTGTGATCAAATCGTGACAGCAGCAGGACGGAGCCGGTCCGAGCCACCTGCCTCAGCCTGTAGCTCGGCTGTGTTTCTGACTCACAGCGATCGCTATGCGTTCAGATACATGTCTGCAGGCTGATCTTCATTATCTCTCCTCTTTGAGCCACTGAGAGCCGATTTGCCTCCTTCCTCGCGGCGTTTTCCCCTTTGGCTGCTCGCTCACTGTCTGATCTGGGCTTATCAGTAATGGAGATGACAGAGTACCTCCTAGGAGGTGTATGTGTGTGTATGTAAGTCATCATCATGCATTTATTAATATACAGCTGGGCTTAATGCTCACCCACGTATTCACTGCATGTGTCTTGGTTCATCCCTCTCTGATCGAGGGATGTTTGATGCCTGTCTGCTGTGTCCTTCAGCGGACGGTTACTTAACATGTGCTGCATAGATGTAAAACTACTGGCGTAAGTTGCCGAGTTTCCACTGATGTCCCAGACCCAGCTCCCTCAC
Source organism: Stegastes partitus (assembly GCF_000690725.1). NCBI lineage: Eukaryota > Metazoa > Chordata > Actinopteri > Pomacentridae > Stegastes > Stegastes partitus. The sequence goes on from NW_007579149.1 coordinate 18,008, forward strand.
GCCACTGCAGCGAGGAAGGACGCACGGAAGGTGCACCCTTTTGGGAATGGAAAGCATTTTCAATTCCTGGCTCTCACATCTCAGAAGTAACAGTCCTCAGCTTGAAGTACACACACAGACAGACGGACCCGCTAAGTGCAACACCGCTCACTGTCGGCGCTGTTCTGTTCTCTCCGATGTCAGGGCAGGAGTGGCCTTTTTATAGCATCCAGGATGCAGTCGCACAGCCACTCTGCAGAGAGACTGCTGCTCTTCAAAGCACACAATAATAGAACAAAGACTCTTTAAGTGGGGAAGCTTGGAGCTCAGTCTGCCACTGAATATCAAACTGCCTGTTTTCTAAGAGTCTATCTGTGTGATAATGATGCAGCGTTATCTTACACATCGTCGTGGGTGAAGCTTGTTCTTTTGTTGTGATCGCTCAGTCGGTTTTTCTATCGGCCACTTTCAAACTCCCAAGTGTTGTAGCTGAAGTTTGATCAAAAGCCACAAATCAAGTGTTATTTTGTATGATATGATGCATCACGATGAAATACTGTGAATTAGCAGCAGCTCCTTGTGTATCTGCAGTAGTTTAAGGGATAAATAACTCAACAGAATTAACCAGCGTGGCTCGATTTGCTTCCTGTTAATTCGTCAGTGACTTCATGCTGCTCAGTTTTGTCAGTTCAGAGTTAAAGTTTATTGATCCCATGCAGAGTAATGTACCGCAGCAAAGGGAAGTAAAATAATTAATTCATATGGTGGCTGTGAGTCAACTAGTGGGATGAAGTGTTGCTTTAGACTTCGTTTGTGTGGTTTAGAGTGTGTTCCAGTGAAAGCTGTCGATACGAGCGCACCAAAGTGTTCGTATTAATCCAGCTTCATAACCACCTTATACCAGAGACCACGGCATACCTCCTCGGCTTAATGATGCCTTCTTGGGATGTAATTGAAAGGTGCCAGTCTATGAGGAATGCATGTTTGTCTGTTGAACTCATGCCTCTGTGTGTTGCTGCCTGTCTCTCTGCTGTCCGGGGGTATCATATGTGCACACCAGCGTTTCTATCAGGATGCCTGACTGGCTTTAGGGTGGCAAATGAGTTCTGGAGGCCATTAGTGTAAATTGACTGTTGATCTTTCTGACCCAGTGGACTCTGTTTCCCCTCCCTGCTCTCGTCTCGCTGTTGAGCAGGAGTGAATTTTTCATCCGTAAAGTCCAGCGTTGCCTTTTTCTGTCTCTGCTTCAGGTCTCGTCTCTCTCATGTAGCATCGCTGTGTTCTGACCAGACACACCGACAGAGAGGCTCGCTTTAAAACCACTGAGCTAAACAAGGACAGCTGAGGAGCACTGTGCTGATTCAAAGGGCTCCGTCCAGACAGCCTGCTACAGGACTATCGGTCCAGCTGCTGTGTTGGTGAATCAGTGGCTGCAGCGTATCGATGGCTGCACCGCCTTGTCAGGAGTTCAGAGATCTCCATCTCTGCAGTGGCTTTATCCGATACACACTGCAGCAGGCCGAGCGCTTTGTTAATGAAGAGCAATGAACCTGCTGAGAAACTCCTCATTAAAGGGATTTCTGTTGCACTGCAGCTCCTCCGTGTTGGTCACATTTACGTCACCTTTAAATGAAACGTACATTTCACATGTAGAAACTGTGCCTGATTGGTCCACTGACAGCATAAAGACACAGAAACGCTGCTTCTGAAGGTTCTCTTTATAAAAACCAACAAAGCGACAGGCTAATCTATTTTTACTCCAAACAGATCATAGAAATTGGGGCAGATGAGCGGATTGGAATATGTTTTGGCAGCCGTGCCAGAGATACACATTGAGCCAGCTGTACCTAAAGTACAGCATTTTTTAAGCTGCCCAGAGGAGAAGAGAGATTCCTGGATCCAGGATTCAAGGACCTAAGCTGATTTGCATCAGGGGTGAAATTAGATTATAGACAAATCCACTTTTCTGTGGACTCTATGTGCTAAAACCCCAACAACCAGGATCGGTCCCCAGCAGCCAGGGCAGTATCTGGGGGAAGAAGTTTCAGACACTTTGATGGCGATGGGTGGAGATTTTAAAAGGCTTTAAAAGATCATATCTGGGAGTTAAGATGATATGTCGATAAAAAGCATCTCTTCTTCCTAATGACTGTCAGTAACCACTAGGAGGAGCCATGGCCACACCTCCTGTGGAGGAAATTAGGGCAAAACTGAAGAGTCTGACTGATTGGCTCAGAGCTGGAAATAAGTGTGACGAGACGAAGCCCAGAGTGTTTCTGTGCTGATAATTTTAACACAATCAAACATGGTTTATGTCTGAATATTGCATGCAACGTTGTGGACTCTGTAATGGTTGTGTGTTAAATAATTTATGCCTCTCTGCGCCTCCCACCTCGTCCCCAGCCGGCCATGTGCTAGAACCAGCGAGCCTCTCCATCCCCCAGACCGAGCCGTCCCTATTAGCCCCTGCAGTTGACCGGCTCTGCCTGTCTGGAGCTCTCTGCTGAACCCTGGCTGCTGCGATGGGCCTTAATCCCAGATCTATCTAAGAAGAGTAAAATGCTCTTTAATTCCTGATGCTTTACGGCAAAAATGCCATAAATGAGAAAGGCAATTCAGAGATTTAACTGCTTTGCAAGCGATCATATTTAATGGAACTGAAATAATAATTAGCGCAGATTTGAAAAAGTTGAACATCCCAAAAGCTGCTTTTTTTTTTTCCTCCCCCCAAAAAATTTAGCGTTGATGCGAATGCGTGCTTTCGTACCGCAACTCCCAGTTGCTGCCTTAAGCCTTTGCATCTGCTACCAGTCAACGTTGTGTAGTTCCCAAAACCACAGTTCTAGTTTTTATTCCTTGGCCTCGACTCTCCGTAGCTTTTATCATTAAAGGGTGAGGATTAATCAGAACAGTGAGTGATTGGCTGTGCAGATGGTGAAGCCATCCCTTGCATCTGTCAGCTTAACGACACCAAATGTTTTAAACTTGGTAGGAAGGTCTCGCCAAACGCTTGTAGTGGCTCCCGGTGAAACGGCAGTTCTCACTCTCTGGCTACAGAAGTGTAGCAGGGAGACGAAGAAAGAATGAGATATGGGGTAAGAAAGCGGGGCAGCCTCTGTGCCAAGCCTGTTAAGCACTGATTTGCTTCCAGGATGAGTCCTCCGTCGCTGGCATTATCGCTGCTGCTTATCTACGAGGTTGCAGGCTGGAGACTTGGCTGCAGATGCGCACGCTTACTGTGAGCATTCGCACATACATGAACATGCACTCGTTCTGTCTTCCCGTCCTCAAGTTGTAGCGCAGCTCTTACTGAGGATTATCCAGCACGTCCTACTCCTCCAGTGTAATCGCCCACCAGCTGACCAGTCACTCAGAAACCTTTAATCTGGACGCCCCGTGGCACCGCTGTCCTCCAGCATCTCGGCTGATTGCTCTGAGGGGCGACGGGCCGGGGTTGTTGATTCTACGTGACTTTTAGTAATTTGCTCGGTGAAGGATTGCAGGTTCCTTCTTAGCCTCGCTTCGTTCGTTTGCTGCTCCGCCGTGAATCACACAGTAAACCCAATTTGAATTTCAGAGTATTTATTTGATTTCATGGTTTATTTTTGCAGGGACTGTGCACCATTTAAAGTAATTACAGCAGAGTTAGATAGCAGCTAGTTTGTCCATAGACAGGAGCCTTCAAAAAGTCTTGATCTGAGACCAAAGTTCTTCCAAACGCTGCACAGAGAATGAAAGAAGTTTGTGCATTTTTTTCTGCATCTTCTATCACTTCTGATCGTTCCTTTATAACCCAATTTTGAACTAATTTGCCTCCTGCTTTGTTAGTTTGTCATCAATCACAGGGATAGTGAACATAACTTACTTCACATTTTAAAGACAGGATGTTTTTTCCACAATGTGCCATTTGTAAATACAGTTAAACCAAAATAGATTCCAAATTTCTAGTGGATTTGTTTTTGACCAGTAGGTTTCTTCTGGATCAAAACATAAACAAACACCAAAAGATGGTCAGATATGGTGTTAGAGATGCTAATGCTACATTTTTTCCATCTAATAGTAAGTTTCTATTTTCCTTAGACTCATCGATTAGTTTGTTAAATGAGTCAGTTTTGGCCTTTCTCAGTTCTTTCAGTGCTTTTTTTTTTCCAGTTCTTGAACATGTCTCCTGTCAGATTTCAGAACAACCTTCAACGCACAGTTCCTCTGCTTCGTTAACGTCCAAAGGTGCTCATGAAACCACAGCAAAATACTTTTTTTATTCTCTCTAACGTCAGATCCCTGTTCTGTGTCGTCAGGTTGCAGGACGTCATTTACGTCCAACTGTTCATCTTTAAAGAACCATTTTTTCAGTATATTTAAAACCTTCACCCTCCTGTCTGCATGAAAATTGCTGTTCAGTCAGTTTTCTGGCAATTAAAGTCAGATTAGGATCTGACGATCGTGTTGCCACCAGACGAACAGATTTTGTGGCTCTTTGAGGCTGTATGTGTGTAAAATGAAAACCATGTCAGTAAGCGGTGGGTTGGCACATACGTTGGATGTAAACGATCCGCTGTGCTGGTTGTGCAGCCGGAGGCGTCTCAGCCGCCTGACTGAGCACACAATGGAGGTAAAAGCGTCCCTGTGGGCTCCAGCCGGGTCCTCAGCCTGAGTCAGTGTAAAGCAGCTTAAACCCACACCCTGGAACCACTTAACCACACCACACACAGATCAGCCGCTCAGACATCAGGATTAGGCCGCAGGTTCTCCTGTAAACCCTCGCGGCGAAGCGAGGAGGCGGTGGCACCGAGAGAGTCCGGCTTTGTGGTGGACACGCCTCCTTACCTGTGGGGACCTGGTTACATAAACGCACCTCGGCCGGGCGGTTTACATCATCCGCAGGAATGCCATGATGCATTTCTACAAGAACGGGCAGATCTACGGCGAGGACGGCGCTCTGACATCCACTGTTACTTCCGCTCGATGTAACTCCTGGAATAGAAACGCTGCAGACAATCCGAGGGCGTGTTTTGGTTTTTGAAATTCTGCATTACAGGGAATAAAGGTTGTTTTTATGTATTCTCTGGAGACACATCAGAGCCTGGGTGACTTCTAGGTGCAGGTTCTGTTTTGTTTGTGTCAAGAATGGAAACTTTAAACTATTCTCGTAGTAGTTCGGCAGTTTTGTCAATCAGTAATCGATTAGTCATCAAGGTGAATGAAGTACAGTTCCTGGAAACTGTTGTCACTGTAAATATAGAGCAGAGTCACTCTGCAAATATTACTCTAGTGGACTCTGACCCGTCTGAGGAATGTGAGATCTAACCGGTGACCGTGAGCTGTCCCAGAAGTCTTCGTCATGGTGACCTGTTGCTAACGAAGCCTCCACGATGCTCTCAGAGTCACAGTTATTATGAAACACATTTAAAAGCATCAGAAGTTGAACCAAAGTGCCGGACAGTGAAAGAAACGCAGTAACTAGAAGAAAAAAATAACAAAATAAGAAGGATTAAAAATACAACACAATAGGGGAGGTCAGGGTGTCAGACTCGACTCAGATCAGAAAACACTGTTCTGTGTTTGGTGTCTCACGTTCATGTGTGTTGATTGTTGATTTCAAACAGGAAAACTGAACTGACGGGCTTTTTTTACCGATGTCTATTGAATTAAAGTCCTACTCCTTTTGCTTTACGGTGCACATAGTGTCTTTATTTGATATCCAGATCTTCTTAAATACATATTTCCAACCAACATCAATACACATGGTACATTTTAGTGTTGCTCAGCGATCAAGAACTGGTCCCCTTTCAGTTGGAAACCCTATCAAGACAGAAAGGTTCCCACCTTATTGGTAAAATTGACGATCAAAAGTCTAAAGAAGGAAAGGCACGCACATCCCCGAGGCCCACTGGGTTGGGTGCTGGATCACAAAATGTCAAAAATGAGAAAAGAGAAGAACGATCCGTACACCAAAAACAGGCTCCCTTATACAATTTATTGGCGTGACGTTTTGAGCAAAATGCTCTTCCTCAGACTGCAAACGTCACACCAATAAATTGTATAAGGGAGCCTGTTTTTGGTGTGCGGATCGTTCTTCTTTTCTTTTCTCAAAATTGACGATCAACACACATTAACTTCCATCCATCATCTCTACACCTTAATCCTCACCAGGGTCATGGGGGGCTGGAGTCTATCCCACCTGACTCAGGGTGAAGGCAGGTTCACCTGGACAGGTAACCAGTCTATCACAGGGCTACACTTAGAGACAGACAACCAAGCACACTCACATTCACACCTACGGACAATTTACAATCACCAATTAACCTCAGCATGTTTTTGGACTGTGGGAGGAAGCTGGAGAACCCGGAGAGAACCCACGCTGCACGGGGAGAACATGGAGACTCCACGCAGAAAGATCCCGGGTGTCCTCACCGGGACGAGAACCGACGACCTTCTAACTGCGAGGCGATGGTGCTAACCACAGCCCCACCTTGCAGCCACACATTAATAATCTGCTCCTACAGCAGTAATAAACAGTAACCTGGTGGAACAATCAGGTACTACAGCTAATCTACAGCACATCTGTTGACCTGCTCGTCCTTCCTTTCCTGCCTTATTGAATAGTATATTCAGTAATGTCAGTTAATCGATCCGTGGTTAACCATCAACATGTCTGGTTTGGATCTAACTGGTCTTTTAAGACGTACTAAAACAGCCGCCGGCTCGTGTCGTTCGCCCCGCGGGCCGCCACCGCCTGGACGAGGGTTGTTTCAAGCCATCAAACGCCACTCATCCTCTGTGCTGTCACATAAAGCAGCACTTAGCTTTGTTGCCAGCACACCTAGAGGGAAGCACTTACAGCCCATTATTAACCCATAACGGGCCCTGAGCGGGGCAGGCAGGGCCGGCCGGTGAGCCCCGGGCTAACATCCGCCGCCTCTCAGGCCTGGACTGGTGTTGGTCCACTCCCTGATCGGTGTATTTCCACGCAGACGGCAGATGTGATGAACTGAACAGAGGACGTTGGCAGGCGTTCCCGGCAGCAGCTTGTGTGTAACTGTTTACTCAGAGCGGTTTGCAACACCGTGGAGGGAGACGAGAGGCTGCCGGTGTGGACATGAGCGCTCAGGACGAGTGCGTACATGCGTGCGGTTATGAAGCGTCTCCGATGACCGGCGTGGTTGTTTCCATATGATTTCAGAAGCTCTGTGTTTTCACATCATGAATTGGAAGTCCTCAGAAACGAGGGAACGTTTTCCTCGACACACACACTTGTGATGTGGCATTAATGAGGCTATTGTCCTTTGTCTAGTCCTCATGAACAACAACTGACTCTCCTCTGCAGCCAATGGCTTCTCTGTTCGCTGCTCCTTTTCTTTTTTTTAATCTAGATGGATTGCTCATAAATAGCGCAACAGACATGTGAGAAACAAATGAATTCTGTTCAACAAACATATTTTTCTGTTAACGTTTATTAATCAGACATTTAGTGAGTGTTTTGGAACGTTTACTGCGTGAATTGTTGGTGATTTTGAGTAATTTTGTGACAGTAATACTGCACATCTCAGCCCACGTATGTTGTTATTATTTAGAAAATGAATAAATACTGGATTGTGACATACAGACTCCGGTCTTCTTATTGAGCAAATGTTGTGTTGATGTTGTGACTCAGTGGACAGACGATACACAGTTAGATAATTCTGTAAAGGAGGAAGAAATTTAGTCATATTCCAGGTTATTTCTTTGCTTTGCCACATCAGAGGACTGCTAGTCAGACAGTTTAGGCAGGTTAACTCCAGGACGGCAGCGTGGGTTGGTAGTTATCCTGGGGAGGTATTCGTCTCTCAGAGTGAAGCTTTTGTGCTCCGCAGGGAAGAAGACGGTTTAGAGAACTTGTCTGTAATCCGTAGTCGTTGTTTCCTGACGGGAGAATTTTACTTTTCCGTCTTAACAGACACAGTCAGGCTTTAAAACAACTACCGTAATTTTTGGACTATTGAGAACCCTGAATATCAGCTGCAGGTGTCCACGTTGGAACATGAGATATTTACACCGAAAGATTTTTTTTAACTTTTAATTAAACCGGTAACACATACAAATACGTAGATGCTTTTTTCTGAACAGCGCCTGTAACACGGCTGGAGAAGGAAATGAAAACTACAGCAGCCTACCAGGAAAAGCCACTGATCGCTATCTCTGTTTGTCATGTTAAAGCCATAGACTGTATAAAAGATGGACGTAGCAACCGGCCCTGGAAGATGAAGCCAATCCGGAAGTGTCAAAAACCTGTAGTATCACTACGTCCGCTAGCTGCTGGCTCCACAAAGCCCTGGCTCCCATAGACTGGAACTGGAAAAAAAGTGATCACAGATCATGAAATACTGCATTCCTACAGCTCAGGATTGTTTTCTTATTAGTTTTCATGGTCAGATCCAGAGATCAGGTGGCCAATCTGAAAATAAATCAAGACTGAATTTTTAAAAAATCGTCAACATGTTGCGGGGCAAGGGGCGTGGCTGGCTTGATTGACAGTCGACAGCGACGATGCAGATGAAGCGAGCAGAAGGCGGTAAATGTGGGCGGGGCAGAGAGGGCCCGCCTCTCAATCCGTCTGACCAATCGCCGCTCCTATGGCTCCGCCCCCCTCCGACGATTTTTGCGTCACTGCCTCCAAAAATCCAAGATGTCAACCAGGAAGTAGCAAAACCCTGGCTTCATGTTCTCAGTGCAGAAACCAACGGGTGACATCACAGAGGCTACGTCCATCTTTTATACAGTCTGTGGTTAAAACCACTAAAGTCGTCTTCTTCAGCCTCAGAATTACTTCGTCACACACTTCCTCAGTCTCTCTGTCGTTGTCGCTCAACGTCACTTACGTCTCGAGGCAAATTCGTAAAATCCATAAATTAGCCGCATCGTTGTTTAAGCCGCAGCGTTTAAAGCGTGTGAAAAAAGTAGCTGCTTATAGTCCAGACATTACGGTAATAAACAGCAGAATATGTAGATGTTGTGTGGACAGAATGTAGTATACAGTCGCATTGTTGGTGAAAGGAGGAAGCTTATTAGTCGTATTTCGGGTTATTTCATCGTGTAGATCACGCAGCGTGGGCTAATCTCTGCTCTCATGTGGCTCCGTGTCACATGGTGCAGATTAGCGACGGGAAGTGTTTAACTTCTGTATGAATTAAACAACGTCTCTGTGAGATTAAAGCAGAGACACACAGGTTTTAATTTTAAACTAGTCTGAGGAAGAACTGAGATATTTATCCCGTTTTAATCACATAAAACCGTGACGGTGCCTCAGACGCTCGGAGTGAAAATCCTGCTTCGTCGTCACTTCTTATGATCAGATGATAACGTTTGTCATCAAACTGTCATCGGTTTTGTTCACTTAGTTCTCAAATTTATGATAAAATCTGAAAGGAAATGTTGACTTCTGACGCTCTGAGCTGTGTGTGATTGTTGTTGGTCCAGTTTTCACAGCCAGGTGTGTTGTTTGTCTAAACAGTGAACATGATTCTGTTCACTGGTATTCTGTAGTCAGCTGGCTGCAGCTAGTTCTTATATGAATTATCTACTGATGGTTTTCTTGATTAATTTGGTCCACAGAACATGAAACAAGGAAAAATGTCGCCGTCTTGGTGTGACTTTAAAACTCGATGATATTCAGTTTTCAGAGATGCAAAACAAAGAAAAACAGAAAATCTGAGATGTTTGTGAACTTGAGACCAAATGTTTTTGTTTTTGCTCTGAGATTTTAACTCTTAATGACGCTCGTTTAGTTTCCTTTTGACTGATTAATCATCGCAGCTGTAATTCTTCTGTCTGTTCTGTACGTGAGTCACGGATGTCTGTGGTGTAGGAACCAAACTCCAAAAGTTTAAAGTTAAAGGGAGTCTTATGAGTGTTTTGGGGCGACGTTCAGTCTTTGAATATCTCCTCATATCACCTCTGATGGTGTCACAGACTTTAGGGGAGTCATTTCAAATAGAATCTTTTAAAATAAGTTCCCACCTGACTCCCTCAGAATCAGCTGATTTATTGTTTGTGTCCAGTAACTAACACCAGGATCTGATCTGTCACACAGGCTCCTGTACCGTCTCCTCCATGTGTGTCTCATTGTCTCAGCTTTTGGTTTAGCTTCCTGCAGCCAGCCAGCCGTTTATCTGCGCACCACTATGTGCTCTGCCGAGTTATTTCTGGATGTCACGCTGCTGTGTTTTGTTCTCGAGCAGCTAAAAATACAAGCTTACCTCGCCGGCCACGGGCTTGGGATACAATCAGCATTGTTTTATGCGGGAGATGTTATTGTGTCGTTTAATGCTTTGGCACAAGGCGGCCCGCTGGTGGAGCGACACCTTCAGAGAAACCCGGAGGCACAAAGCAGCTGCTGGGGAGTCGTGTCGCCCCCCAAGTGTGCGCCCGTGTAATGCGGGACCGGGGTCACCTCTGTCGCAGCTGTCTTGACACAAAGCCGGGGTTTCTTCAAGAACGCACATGTGCTCCGGCTTCGCGGCAGACGCACACGGACGGGCGCACGACAAACGCCGCGCGGGCCAACTGCTCGCTCAATCAAACGCCGCAGCACATGAGGCTCGAGCTGGGCCAGGAGGAACAGCATCTTCCTGCTGGCCGGGATTTAGGGGCGATTTAAGGAAGTTAATGAAACTGGATCGTGACGGGGAAACGATTTCGTGTAATTAGCTGTTTTGACTTGAGGCTGGGAGCAAACAGTGATGGAGGTTGTTGTTGTTGTTGTTTTTCGTGTCGCTCCTCGTTGACTTGAGATTCCTCTTTGACACGCGTGTGTCGTAACATCACTATTTCATTAAAAACATTCCTGACATGAGCGACGTGATACGTAGCCGTGTAAGAGGAGCAGCTCCGACAGTTGGCTCGGCCCGGCAGTTGCAGGCGTGCACGTTTACACAGATTCATGCACACACACACACACACACACACACACACAGAAGAAGAAGCAGAGTGTCGGTCAATAGCAGCTCCCCCCTCCCTCCCATTCAGCCGACCGGCCATCTGCTGCCAGCCACAGCGCTGCCTCGGCCCTCACACACTCCCACACCACACATGCACACACATCACATTCAGCTCAACTTTCCTCCATACCGTACACTCTTCCCTACCACCACCCCCCCTCCATAACCTCTGCACATGCCCCATCCCCAGCCCCTCAACCACACGTCTTCTTCTTCTTCGCTGCCTCCCTCCGCCAGCCCTTACAGCACTTTAAACCTCAGAGAACATCAGTCATGGACGTCTGCGCTCTCCAGATGGACCTCGGAAAGCTTGACTCCCCTCGGCCACATCAAAGCCGGCAGGGAGAGGCAGAGGGCTGCTAGTCACTGCCGTAATGTCAGAAGTTTGGGCAGTTTAGCTCAAGGACAGCGGCGTGGGTAAATAATTGGTGTGGGGAGGTCTTTGTGCCTCTCAGATTTGCCCTGAGTGCAGCTTTTGTGCTCCACAGTGAGCAGGATGGTTTAGAGAAGTGGCCTCTGCTCCTTTTCTTTTTTTTCCCCCGGCTTGGAGAATGTACTTTTCAGCCTCCGGAGACACGTTTAGACTTTAAACCGACTGCTCGGAGTCAAGAGAAACCACCGCGGATACTGGGATTGGTAACTGGGCAGAACGGGAGATGTACTGGGAGCTGTGGCTGAGCCAGGTCACGGCCAGTGCGGCGCTGCAGTGCATGCTGGTCCAGAACAAAGGTGCGCAAACCTCATGTGTAGATGTTGTGGTGCTGTTCGGAATAGATGACATACGGTTGCAGTGTTTGGCGACGGGGGGACGGTTTGTTGTGTTTAGAGTGAAGTCATTGTGTAGATGACACGACGTGGGAAAGTCTCTGCTCTCGTGTGATTCGACGTCACGTGTCCGCCACATGGTGCCCACGAAAGATGGAAAATGTTTAATTTCTGTTTTCGCCAGCTTTGTGAGATTAGAGTTGTGTGATTAAATCTGAAATATTTGTCATGTCTTAACCGCAGAAAGTCACGACCGTGTCTCAGAGCGAGAATCCTGCATCATTGTCAGTAACTCGCTCATTATGGTCGGATGATAGAATGCTGCTGTCATCGCAGCTTCATCCGCTTTGTGCTCTCAGCTCTTAAATTTTAATCAAAATCTGAATGAAATGTGAACTTCTGGGCTGTGCTGTGTCTTTTTTTAGTTTTTTCCCTCTTGTTTGTTTGCTGTTGTTAGTTTCAGGTGCTGTGTTGACAGTGTGTAGAGCATCCTAGTAGTGACAAAGGACTAAACATTTTGGCTTTTTCTGTTTTAATTGGCTGCTTTGTAATTGTGAAATCAACAAGAACGTCTGTCTTATTTCTGACAAGTACAGTCGTCCTCAGATGTATTCACACCCTTCCATTAAAGAAAAGGCAAAATTCATGACAGTCGCTCAAATAACTAGAAACTGAAAAAAGTTATAATAAATAAAAATTTGCTAAATTGTAATTTAGTGAAATAAGACGTTGCTTTTGAATTGTGGTTGAAAAGAATAATTTAAAAATTTTTAAAAAAGGTCCCTTGTTTGCTTGTTTTTCTCCCCCCTTTTTAAAAAAAAATATTTCTGTTGAACCACAATTTAAAAGCAATGTCATAATTTTCATAAAAATGTTTTATTTATTATTACTTTTATCAATTTTAACTTATTTCAGCTGGTTTTTTCCCTCTTAAACAGGAGGTTATGAATACATTTGAGGACGACTGGGTATCTACACTTATGCTTTCGATTATTTCAGCATTTTTCATATATTTTTGAAGCATGAAATCCGTCTTTTCCACCTCACCGGCAGCAGCTGTTGTTGCATGAGAGCTCCAGTATTTACACAAGACCTCTGTTGAACACGCAGAGGATTCTTCGCCAACGTTACCAAAAACCTGACCTCGCTGGCAACGACGAAATGTCAGGAGCGCTGTTTTAAACGTTCCACCGCCAACTGTGATTGCAGCCACGGAGGAGCGGGCCCCGTAACGGCTGGAGCCGAGGCGGCCGATCTGTTCTGAATCAGCCGGTTCCTCTGGCGAGCGTTAGCCTGAGCGTGTAGGTGGCGGCTCGTAGCGATGGCAGATGTTGACGACTAGAAGAAAACCGTATCGCCTCTTGTTTACGGTCGCGCCATCCGCTTGGGGTTTGTGCTGCCTTCTCCGTAAACATCACTCGGTGGTGCAACGCTTTACGTTTCTAGATCTATAAACTGCAGCCTTCAGAACAACCGGTTGAACAAAAGTAGTGTGAATATGTCACACAAGTAAATGTGGACAACAAAACTCCCACTTAGGCAGCGTGTTGCACTTTTTATTGCTGTATTAGGCAGGTGAGACCTTGTTCCCTTGTTCAGGATGTTGTGTAGGTGTTAAATTATTTTTAAAAACTCTAATTCAAAGTCACATTTAAGGAGCAACATGTTGTGTCAGGGCTCCTGTGTTGCCTCCATTCCACTGCGATCCTCTCCCACTCCTTCAGCAGCTGTCCAGACATGCAGCGACTTTGGCAGCAGCTGTCGAGTGTAGTTGGTGTTCGAGTTCATCACCGCGTCCCTCTGGGTGTGTGTGTGTGTGTGTGTGTGTTCATCCTGTTCCCATCCCTGTGGGTTCTGTAGCTCCGCCCTCTCTCCTTTCATATATACACACCTAGACAAACACTCCCTCCTCAGATCTCACCTGGCCCAGACGAGACACGGCAGGCCTTTGTGTTTGTAGCCAGCGATAACAGAAGCTCTACACAGAATTGGATTTGAGCAAAGTGATGCCTTTGAGGTGCCTGCAGGCAAGCAGCAGTTTTGAGGATGAGTGGGCGGCTCTGAGCGGCCATCAGCTCCGCACCGGGTTCAGGCAGGAGGCTCAGTCTGGACGGACAGGTAGACTAACGCAGCATGGAGGCTGAAGATGAGGAAGACGTCTTAGCATTTCTAGCTCATCAGACCTGCCAGCAGGCTGTTGTTGTCTGTAGGTTGTACTGGAATAGGAACGCTTGCTGTGGTCAGTTCTACTTGAGGGAATTATTAGTCAACAAAGCTGCAGATTGCATTTACAGAACCAGCTCCAACTGTGATTATTCTGTTCCTCTGTGCAACATGTTGTGCTGTTTTGTGCGCTAGTGTCACGATTAATCTTCTCTTTTGCTTTCCCGCCAGAAGCTCTGACAGAAGCGGTGCGCTGGAGCTCCAAGGAGAACCTGCTGGGGGCAGCCGAGAGCGACCCGAACCTCTTCGTTGCACTTTATGACTTTGTCGCGAGCGGAGACAACACACTCAGCATCACCAAAGGTAAACAATGACACGATTTTAAAAAAACATCACACCCGTCACCTTGGCAACGACTCTCTTTATTTACTCAGCATCTGACTCACAAACTCTGATCTGACAAATTCTTTTCTCAAATGTGCCGAAACTAGACCTGAAAAACTCGTCCCGCAGCGCGTTCTTTCTGTGCATCATCGCTGAATGTTGTTGCCTGGCGACGATGTTGCTCCTCTTCTTAATTTTTCCGTGTCATCCATCACTCTCAACCACACCTTCTCAGACGGCACATTGGTTGCAACAGCGCAGAGAGATTTCCTTACATGACGAGTCATCGGTCGGCGCCACCTAGAAAGGATGTACCCGAGTAAAAGCGTAGTTATGTCAGAGGAATGTGGTGTGTCAATAGATTCATGACATCAGCCACCCTCACTCTGTACTTTATTACCCTGATACCCCCTGTGGGGAAATGTTTACCTGCGTTATTATAATATTGCAGCTTGTAACAAAGTAATGACGCCTAAAATGTTCAGACAATACAACAAAAACGCTCACATATTGCCTTAATGACTTTTCTTATCCCTGCAGTATTTACACTCTATAACGTCCAGGCCACCTCAGCAGCAGTTAACCAGTCAACCAGCTCTCTCCTGAGTAATGGGCCTAAAATATCCTCACAATATTATTCAGAGACGGCGGGCCTCGTGTCCCCATCTGATCCAAAGCGTTAAACGTGGCAGTGTGTTAATTATCCGTCGTTTTAAGACTTCCATGGCAGCTGCCGGGGATGGAAATGATGTTTAGACCCTGACTCATGGAGTGAATCTGAGATTCCTGCCCACATGCGAGCACATGTGCTCTCCCAGGCTCCACTGCGCTTTTCCTATCTGTCCGGCGCTTCGCTCGGTCGCGTGGAAACAGCCCCGGCGTGCCTCTAATGCTGTGTTAATATGAAATCAGTTCAACTGTAATAATAACAGGTGGGTGAGCACAGCGGGCAGAGGCTGATCACAGAGGGGGACTTAGCAGGCCCATGTCTGGGGCTAATCAGTGTCTCTCCTCCGTGCCAGGCCAAACTAGGCTAGACCAGACCAGAGCCCTGCTTCGAGCACATGTGGCTCCCAGTGTGAGGCATCGAGGCAGTCAGTGTTTCCACTCCCACAAAACTGAGGGGCACAGAAGGCAGACTCAGAGGAGGCTGGTGGATTGGTGGGCTGGATGTGGATAACCATCTCTGTTTATTGTAGTTCCCTGCATTGCTAGTACAGCGTGTTTAGTTTACGGAGCCAAAGCTGCAGCTCTGGTTAGTAGTAGCATGTTAGAAGGCCTCAATTGTGTCACTAACTAGACTTGCTGGAGCTGTTTTGGTTTGCTGTGTGGCGCTGCTTAATGTTAACAGTCTGTTGCACAATCCTTGTAGCTGCTGTTTGACACAGTTGAAGGCATTATGCAAGTCATGATAGCCTCGGGCTGCCTTACACATCAACTGCAGCCTTGTGTGAAGAGTCACAGCTGTCTTAATGTTTTGAATTTGAGACGCCGGTGTCACAGGGACACCAACACAGAAGTCAAAACCCTAAACAACAGAGCACACAGGTTGCATCGGGCTTCGCTTTTGCTGCCGTTTGTAGCATCTGATCAGCATCTTAAGACACTGTCCTGTTTCTCCAGCTGGATCAGTTTTGCCTCCGATACCCCACCTATGCAGCTCTTTGCTTTATTTTGGATGTTTTTGGTCCGGACGCCCCCTAAAGGGTGACGCTCTGTCCCGTCATCCGAGCTGCCGACAGACCGGAGTTAGCTCGTATCTTGTGAGTGAAACTCTGAGTGGGAGATAAAGCTGAGTGTAGACAGGAAGAAGATGGACTGATGCTCCCCTCCCCCCTCGCAGCATCTGCTTTCTGCCAGACTAATGCTCCCAACTGGCCACTACCCTCTCTTTCTTCTTACCATTTGCTTTTCCTCCGATGCTCCATCCAACTGGCAGGACCCATCGCTGCTCCATCCAGTGTTTTGTTGTGCTGATTTCCGCCTCCCTCCTCCACTCGCATCTCCGCTCCCTCACGTCTCCTGCATTGACGTCACGGACAGACCGAGGCGGCGGGCCGAGTCTCTACTTGTCTGGTTTTGCCGAGCCCTCTATGACAGATACGCCGTTCTCCCGGGCGGCCTCATCATTGTTTCATGGCTTTTCATGTAGTTTTGCTAAGAGGCGAGTTTTCATGACACGTCTTTCTCGTCAGTGAGCTGTTCTTTAGGTATTAGGGTGTCGTGGTGACCCAGCGAGGGCGTTTTGTTTTACACTGTGTGTCTCTGAGGAGTTTCAGTGAGCAAACTGTTTAAAGCAGGGGTTCTGGTTTCAAACAGTTTTGTAACAGCGAGATACAAACGATTAATCATCTAAACGAGTTGGGTACAGCGGACCTATCTCCATGTACTGATTTGTAAGCGTGGATTCATGACATTAAAGCAGCTCGGTTAGTTTGGCCACTCGAGTATAAATGCCCCAGTAGACTCAGAACCTTTTAACCGCCACATCTTTGTCATGGTGGCCCGTTGCTCGCTAAACCCCCATAATGCTCTCTGCGTTGTATTAAACAGCCTTTGATCCAGTTTCACTGAGAGGCGGGTTTTCATAACGCGTCTTTCTTGTAAGTGTTATTAAGGTATTACGTTGTGACACATTTAAGACGTTTCGTTCTACATTGTGTGTTTGTGTAATAAACAAACAGCCGCTGGTTAAAGTACGGGTGCAAATTTTGAACAGTTTCCTGAAGATATCGGCAAAGATTTTGCCAATAATTAACGATTAGTCACTAAAATGAACATACAGCGAACAGAATTCCATTTATTTTTAACTGTGGACTCATGACATTTGCTGTTAAAGCAGCGCGGTTAGTTTGTCCACTGGAGTACAAATGCCCCACTCAGAACCTATTAACCGCCACGTCAGTCTTTGTCATGGTGGCCCGTCGCTCGCTAAACCCCCATAATGCTCTCTGAGTTGTTGCCGTATTAAACAGCCTTATTCTCGGCGTTTGATCCAGTTTCGCCGGGAGGAGAGTTTTCATGACGCGTCTTTCTTGTCAGTGTTATTAAAGTATTACGGTCGACGTTGTGACACATTTTTTGTCCTACATTGTGTCTCTGATGAAATTTAATGAACAAACAGCCTCTTCGTAAAGCAGGGATGCAGATTTTGAACGATTTTCTTCAGAGATAGGCAGCAACGTTACCAATACATGATCGATTGATCACTGAAACAAATCAGGAACAGTGGACGTACTCGTGATATCGTGATATCGTGATATTCACCTTTAAATTGGCTTTTTACATGTAGCCACCTTGTAGACTTGGACCCTATTAACAGCCATATGAGTCTTTGTCATGGTGCTCGCTAAACCCCCACAATGCTCTCTGCTTTTTAACAGCATTAAACACAAACGAGCTGCAGTTTTCTGTCTCATTAAACAATAAGAAACTCACTGGTTACAGAACATTTTATCTTATGCCCCATCGATTATTACACATTTTGAATTGATTTAAACTCGTAGTCAGGTGTTGATTTTCTGATGTGAATTCCTCCAGTCCTGTCTGGTCTCTTTGCACATCCTGGGAATCAAAGCTGGTGTCTTTCCAAGTCGTTCTGCCTCCGCTAAACGTCACCTCCTGTGTCCAGGTGAGAAGCTGCGTGTGCTGGGCTACAACCAGAATGGAGAGTGGAGCGAGGTTCGGTCCAAGAACGGCCAGGGCTGGGTGCCTTCCAACTACATCACGCCGGTCAACAGCCTGGAGAAGCACAGCTGGTACCACGGGCCCGTCTCCCGCAGCGCTGCAGAGTACCTGCTCTCGTCCCTCATCAACGGCAGCTTCCTGGTCCGAGAGAGCGAAAGCAGCCCCGGTCAGCTGTCCATATCTCTGCGCTATGAGGGCAGAGTGTACCACTACCGGATCAACACAGCCACTGATGCAAAGGTGGAGTTATGGATGCTGCACTGGTTGTTGAACTAAAGCGCCGTCCTCTCCGTGGTCTGTTTCGTAACCTTGCCTTTTCCCTCCTCCCTCAGGTGTATGTGACATCGGAGAGCCGCTTCGCCACCCTGGCCGAGCTGGTCCACCACCACTCCACCGTAGCCGACGGCCTGGTCACCACACTGCACTACCCCGCACCCAAATGCAACAAGCCCACGGTGTACGGTGTGTCACCCATCCATGACAAGTGGGAGATGGAGCGCACAGACATCACCATGAAGCACAAGCTGGGAGGAGGCCAGTATGGGGAGGTGTACGTGGGAGTGTGGAAGAAGTACAACCTGACGGTGGCGGTCAAAACACTCAAGGTCAGAACCGCCTCTCCTGCAGAGATGCTTGGATTTCTCTGAGATTTATAGTAGAAAGCTGCTGTGGTTATAAATGGTTATATATCGCCACCTGCAGGCGGACTTTGGTATCACATGTGATTCTCCCTGCTGCATTTTGCTCCATCTGTCAAACCCTCTGATAAACGTTTGTGTTTCTACAGGAGGACACCATGGAGGTTGAAGAGTTCCTAAAAGAGGCAGCAGTCATGAAGGAGGTCAAACACCCAAACCTCGTTCAGCTGCTCGGTCAGTATTTATCACTAATCATTCCCATTTCCTATAGTATTTATTTCAAGACATTCAAATCCTCAAGCATCCGAGTTGTTGTCACAGCTGAAATGATCCTAATCCACACCTACGCTGCTTCTTTTATCTGTGGATGCTCTGATATGTGAAAATAATAGTGGCTTTCAATCATCTTTATGCTAAAAGAAGCTGTTTTCTGTATCTGCTTCAAGGCTTCTGTACCAGTAAATCTTCCTACTCAAAGTCTGTTAACCAGGGTTTACTGCAAAACATTGAACTGTAGCGATTAGAAGTGGAAAATTACAATATAATCCCCAATTATGAGCTCATGAATGTCCCCAAACAACTTTCTGAAAAATTTTCACCACACAAATGAGCTCATTCCTGTAAAAATTATGAAAATCTGTAGGAGAAAATTCCTGTTTTTCCAATTCAGCATGTCACAGTGGCACATACTGAAGGCTAACGCTGCTCCTCCCACAGGTGTGTGCACGCTGGAGCCTCCGTTCTACATCGTGACGGAGTACATGCCTCACGGCAACCTACTGGACTACTTGAGAGAGTGCGACAAGGAGGAGGTGAACGCTGTGGTGCTGCTCTACATGGCCACTCAGATCTCCTCTGCCATGGAATATCTGGAGAAGAAGAACTTCATACACAGGTGAGAGGATGCGCTCGTGCTGCTTTGTGTTTACATGCACATGTCTCCTTGCATTTGTCAGAATATCTCATTTCCCCTCCACCTTCGTTGCTTTTTTTCAGGGATCTGGCAGCGAGGAACTGCCTGGTCGGGGAGAATCACGTGGTGAAGGTGGCTGACTTCGGTCTGAGCCGGCTGATGACCGGTGACACCTACACTGCCCACGCCGGGGCCAAGTTCCCCATCAAATGGACTGCACCGGAGAGCCTGGCGTACAACACCTTCTCCATCAAGTCTGACGTCTGGGGTGAGCAGCACACGAGCCTACAGTCTTTGTTAACCTTGTTTTACTCTTAAAATGATCTCCAATGAGCTCACGTTTGATTGTCTACATTCTGCAGCCTTCGGGGTGTTACTGTGGGAAATCGCCACCTACGGCATGTCTCCGTACCCCGGCATCGATTTGTCTCAGGTCTACGATCTCCTGGAGAAGGGCTACCGCATGGAGCAGCCTGAGGGATGCCCACCCAAAGTCTATGAGCTCATGAGGGCATGTGAGTACGAGTTAGCTCACCTAGAACTCAACAACCTCTTTGAATCATAAAACACGTAAATGTCAGGGTGCCTTCTTGCAATGACACGTTTCTGGGTTCTGTCTTTGCACCAGGCTGGCAGTGGAGCCCGTTAGATCGGCCTTCGTTTGCGGAGATCCACCAAGCCTTCGAAACGATGTTCCACGACTCCAGCATTTCTGAAGGTACGGCAACGTGCAGCTCATCCTCAAACCTGCGTTCACGGAGCTTCTACGATAATAATCTGTACCACCAGATGTAGGTGGCCTGTTAGAATATGTGATATCAGTTTAATGAAGAGTCACATACAACGAGCAAGTGGCTTTAAGAAGTCCAGCGAGTTTAGCTGGAGTCTATCCCAGCTGACTCAGGGTGAAGGCAGGTTCACCTGGACAGGTAACCAGTCTATCACAGGGCTACACTTAGAGACAGACAACCAAGCACACTCACATTCACACCTACGGACAATTTACAATCACCAATTAACCTCAGCATGTTTCTGGACTGTGGGAGGAAGCCGGAGAACCCGGAGAGAACCCACGCTGCACAGGGAGAACATGGAGACTCCACGCAGAAAGATCCCAGGCGTCCTAACCAGGATGCAAACCAGGGATCTTCTATCTGCGAGGCGACGGTGCTAACCACCGAGCCGCCGTGCATGAAAATGTTCCACCAAAACAAGTTTTCCTCCGTCACGATGTCACAGAGACACAGTCAGAGAATCCAGGCCTTAACGTCGTCCTGAGATGGCTGTGATTGGGTTTTAAGAAACAAAAACAAGAAAGGTTTTTTTTCCCCATATAGTAGAGTGAAGTGCAGCAGATTATGTCGTATAGAAATGTCTGGCTAAGGACGACTATTCAACTTCTGATTCTTGCACATTTTAAGTCTATTCAATGATCCTTTCAAAAGAGAGACGGTATTTAATGACACTCAGATGAAAAGAAACAGCAGAAACGGTGTCATTAGAGCAAGAAAGCATTTAAACTATACTAGAGTGTAAAATATACACATAAAACCAGAAGGAAGAGAAAACAGTTGAACCGTCACTGTCAATACAAGAGTTTTACAAACCGTTTAAGGATGATTAACACTTTCTGTTGTAAATGTGCGTAGGTCAGCAAATGTACAGCGCTGGGGTTTAGCGGTTGCTAACTATTTTCCATCCTTCCACGTTGCAGAGGTAGCAGAGGAGCTCTGTAAAACCGCCTCTTCAGGCCACTGCGGACCACTGCACTCCTTCAGCCACGACATGCCCCTGTTGCCTTCCAAATCCCGCACACTGCACAAGCACACGGAAAACAAGGAGAACATCGAGGGAGGGCTGGACGGGCGCTCGGACCACAGCACGCACAGTCACTCAGGTACCGCCGGCCACGCCCGCCTCACTGCCAGCCAGTCCGCCGCACCGCTTTATGATTCTGCAGGTACGCCGCCGGAGACCAGCGAGCCGCAGAGCCAGAAGTTTCAGAGTCTGCAGCGCCGCCAGGCTCGCCGCCTGAGAAGGAGGGCCATGATTTTCCTCCACAACTGACCACCGCCGCCGCCGTCTGTCTGAAAAAGTCCACGCACACTAACCGACCAAACCAACGATGTTTAATTAGTCGTATGAAATGCTCATATTCATGTCCAACACCAATCAGTTAAACTCCAACAGAACAATTCAAAATGTATTCCACAAAAATCAAAACGATCAACAATAAAAGAGTCATGTACATTCTGAAGTGTGTGCCATCTTTACCATCGTTATGTGGTGCTGGGGAGGAAGACTCGTATTTCATTCAATATGTCCTCCAATAGTCCCCAAAAACATCCTAAAAAGCAGCTTTTAGGAGTCAAAATTGGTCCTTTTCAGCCACAAACTCTCAGCATGAAGTGATTTCAGCATCCTCAAGCAATTTAAACATTATATCAGCTGTCCATAATTACACATTTATAACATGATCACTGCCTCAGACAGTCCCAGCAGCATCATGTGACCCACATGACCAGCTGAACCTCTTTTTGTTTCTCCACTGTGACACAAGCTGTACTGTACATAGCACATTATGTAATCAGCATGTTGCTCATGTTCTGTCTTGTCCTGTTTGTTGCATCAATATTAATCCCACATTCCAGCTCATGCATGCTAACGTGTCATCCTAATATTAAATGTACATACTGTTGTCTGCCTTAAATTATTCGCTATTTATGTGTTTATGTTGGAAATAACATTTTTTTCTGTTGATGTAAAATGTCCTCGCTTCGTCTTTCTGTCACCAAACCATCTTTTGGTCCAATAAAAAGTAAACTTTATGAGTTCATGAATGGAATAAAAGTGATACATGAAAAAAAAAAAGTCCTAAAGCACAAAAACACACTAAAACCTTGTCCATAAAAGTCCACATGAGAAAATAATGAACCCACAATCATCTTAGTTACATCCAAATATATCCTGTCTGTGTGTTTTTAATGCATTTAATATTAAACACTAGAGAGAACAATGTAGGGACGGTTGGGTATTTTATTGTTGGTTTGCACCTGAGTTTTATTTATTTCTTCATTTAGATTTAAAGCAGAAGTCAAAATGTGTTTCCCTCTTTTAGCAACACTGTGTTAGGATCCTATGTTTTTTTTTTACATGAGCATCTGTAAATCACTGTGACTGGCATGAACCCATAACTTCCAATCACCTTCATGAAAGGATTTTTTATTTTTTTTTGTCATGAGTCCCTGAGGAGGAATAATCCATCCTGTACTATTACACCTGCCTGACATGACATTAGCATACAGAGGAGTGTCATCATAGATGTTCTGATGATATTAATTAACCCGTGAACAGAGCTGAGTTGATGATCCATCCCTCTCCTCCCCTCCTCTCCTCCAGGCTGGGCCTCCACTCTGCTCGGAGGTGACGGCCGCTCCAGCAGCTCTCCGGCTCTCCCCCGGAAGCAGCAGCAGCAGCCGCGGGATAAATCTCCCAGCAGCCTCCTGGAGGACGTGCAGGACATGGGCACGTTCACGCGGGACCGCAAGACCGGCTTCTTCAGCTCCTTCATCAAGAAGAAGTCCTCCTCCTCCTCGTCCTCCTCCTCGCCGTCCTCCCAGCTCCAGCAGAACCTCCCGACGCCGCCCAAGAGGAGCAGCTCCTTCCGGGAGATGGAGACCCAGCCCCACAAGAAGTACGAGCCCACGGCCGACTTCAGCGCCCCCCCTCCCCTGCCCCAGTCGGACAGCTTGGGGGGCTTCTCGGCCTCCCCGTCCCACTCCCACGGGGAGCCCACGCAGGCACATTCCCGCTGCTGTGGGGCTGCGTTCGGACAGAAACCTTCCGGCGGAGGTCTCGGTTCGCAGGTGACGAGCGGCAGCAGCTGGGGGGGTCTGGCGGGGTTCTTCACCCCCAGACTGATCAAAAAGACCCTGGGCCTACGGACAGGAAAGACCGCCTCCACGGAGGAGGGGGGCAGCTTAGTCGGAGGGCCTAAACCCTTCCCCAGGTCCAATTCTACCTCCTCAATGTCAGCTGGGCTGCCGGACCTGGAGCGCATGGCTCTGACTTTACCCCGGAACCGCAGTGCGAAGCCCCCTCTGGAGAGGACCGCCTCCACCACCTCCCAGCCGGAGAACGGGGCCGCACGGCACTCCGAGACCCTGCTGAGGAGGATGGACGAGGGCACCGCACAGATCAGGGAACGGCCCAAAGCCAAGCTGCTGCCCCGGGGCGCCGCCGTCGGGGTGAGGGCGCCGGGGGTCGGGGGCGAGGTGGGCGAGTCGGACGGTCTGTCCCGGGTCAGGGAGGGCAGGGAGGAGGGCGGGGGGCTGGACCGGCAGCAGAGCTGGTCGTCTCCCTCCAAGAGCTCCAGCATGTCGTCGGCTTCGGCTCCGACTCACAACCACAAAGTCCCGGTTCTGATCTCGCCCACACTGAAGCACAGCCCGGCCGACGTGCACCTGGTCGGGCTGGACTCTCAGGGGAACCGCTTCAAGCTGCTGTCTGAGCACCAGGCGGACCGCGACCGGCCGCGGCTGGTCAAGCCCAAGTGCGCTCCTCCTCCTCCGCCCACCCTGCGCAGCCTGCAGCACTCATACAGCGGCGACGGCGAGGAGCAGGTCGGAGGAGGAGGAGGAGGAGGTGGAGGTGGAGGTGGAGGAGGAGGGCCCGTGGAGGTGAACGGAGACACGCTGAAAGGCCACCGGTCGGGTCGGACGTCAGGCGGAGCAGCGACGACAGGCAGACCGTCAGTGCCGCCACCACAAGTGCCTCCTGCATCTTCCTCCGCCGCCAACACGACTCCCACCAAAATGGCCAACGGAGCCACCACCACCTCCTCCTCCTCCTCCTCCAAGGTGGCGCTGCGGCGGACCAGGCAGCAGGTGGAGAGGGTTCCCCTGGAGCGGGTGAGCCGCGAGGCCCTGCTGGAGTGCGCCGAGTGCCTGAGCAGCGCGCTCCACGCCAGCTCCGAGAGCCCCTCCAGCAGCCAGGTGCTGGACGCCGGCCACCAGCTGCTAGACTACTGCTCAGGTTACGTGGACTGCATCCCTCAGATGAGGAACAAATTCGCCTTTCGAGAGGCAGTGGGGAAGCTGGAGCTCAGCCTGCAGGAACTGAGGGCCTCGTGTTCGGGGGGCGGCGGGCTGAGCGGGTCCAACACTGTACTGGACAACCTGCACACCTGTATTAAAGAGATTAGTGACGTAGTGCAGAGGTAGCCACTGTGACGTCACCCGGCGTCGCCTCCAGCTGCCCGGCAGGTCGCTCATATTCCGTTGTTTTGTTTTGTTTTGTTTTACGTTTCTGGTTCTATCGACAGCTTTTTGGGGGACGAAATGAGATGAATCTCTACAGTACCTCACAGAAATCACTATAAAAAAAATATAATCTTTTTATTGTTTACAACAAAAACAGTCTGTTTCATAGAGATGCCAGTGTGGACACTAACTTTGCTCTAAACTGTACATACTGACAGATGTTATACCAAACTACACGTGGTCTCACAGCCAGTCCAGGTCTGATCAAAAGGCCTCTTTGTCGATTGAATGTGGAGTTTTATCAGCTGTGTGTAGCCGCTCCGGAGAGCCGGTCGAGCTCTGAGAAGTTCACTCAAGCATTTGTTTTCACCAATCTGTGACTCATCAGTTGTTTTAGCTCCACATCTGGGGAACCGAGCGACCATAAGCCATTCTCTTAAAGCCATGTAATAATGATCAAGGCTTGGAAACAGCAAACGGTTTGGGGGTCTCAATTTGACATTTTTATTTTGTGTGCAGATGGGGTTTTTTTATTATTATTTTTAATTTAAGACAGTATTTGTCAGTAGTTGGACAAATGTGATAGTTATAAATCTCCCCAAAACTTGCTTGGGATTCTTTTTTTTTTTTTTTGAGAATAATCGACTGCTTCGACGGTGACATTCCCAAATGTCCGCCTCAGGTGAGACTGCTGAGAAAAGAGTGGTAGGGATCACTTATTAAGAGTTTCTGACAAGCGTGTAAATAAGCTCAAAGGAGAAGTTTCGGTAAAACCAAATACAGGCTTATCAGATCGGAACAGATTTCTGGGGGCGTCTTGTCGTGCACAGCGTTCGTCTTCGCTTCAGTGACCGATGTTCACACCTTTATTAACACAGTGCCACATTAATACCTGGGGAGGAGGGGGGCAGGAGGACGTCAACACCTCACCCCCCCACCCCCTTAAAGCATTTCAATATTTATGTCCAGTTATCCTTGCACACTACATTTCTTCCTTGTATGACGGAGCGTGGGGAGAGCACAGGGTAGCGCAATGAGCAGGTGACCCGGGACAGTATTTCTACAAGTGTCCTTCTGCGTATGGACAGTGCTGGATTCCCTGTAGCCTTGTCGTGGCCTCAGTGCCTCAAATTCTTCAATGTAAGAACACTGCAAAAAAAAAAAAAAAGGAACAAAAAAAAAAAGTCTATATAAGAATAAAGAATGCAGAGACCTACTTTACACTAATCACACAGTACTGATCTCTCAACAAACAAAACTGCAGTATGTCTTCAGCACATGAGCGATTTGTACATTATTTGGTTCAAAGAAAAGAGTAAAAAAAAAAAACAATGCTTTCTAGAATGTCTATGTATGAACTTGAATTTTAAATTATTTGTTTTGTTTTTTTGTTTTTTTTTTAAAGCACAGACCTATTTTGAGAGAAAAAAAGTTATGTAAATATTTGATTTATTTCATATCCAGGAGTACAAAAGATTTATGTGTGGTCACGGCATAAAGAGTTTTTGACTGAAGAGATGTATTGCGTACCTGAGGCCCATCCACCCAGATCTGAATATCTGCTTTATGAATGTATTGTTCTTCCGTTCCGAACCCGGTCGAATGTCCAACTGCATGACTCTTTAATCTCTTTAAGGTGCCATAAATTTTATTTATTGTTATTTTTTTAACAATTACTGGCCCATATTTTCGTTTTGGTCACACTAAATAATAAAATCCAGAGATAGCTGCTCTGTTTTTTTGAGCACAAACAAAAACTGTGTACAGCGCGCACACACACACGCACACACACACACACACACACAGACTCACAGCTGTTTCGTTTTGATTGTTTGCTTTGGCTCTCATCTTTATGTACACTGGATAAGGCCTCAGACACATTGGTTCATTGACACATACGACAACATCTGTAAACACTGCAGGTCCATATCACTTTCAGAATGCCTGATATCGACACTTTATAGGAGAAAAGAAAATTGTCTTTTTTTTTTTTTTTGTGGTGCGTTTCATCATTTCTTGTGATTGTGTGTCGGCAGAAATGACCCTCTTATTTTTTTGTTGTTGCCAAACGGGATCTTTTGAGACAAACTGATGTTTTTTTTAATTTGTATTCACTGTGCATTTCAAATAACACAACGAAACATGCCATCTCTCTCTTTTTTCATGATTCTCGGTGCCTTTTTTTTGTGAAGCGATTTATGTAAAGGAACACGATCGATCACTGCAACAATCCCAGTCTGTCAACGATCATTCATTAAAACATTCATGTGCTCTCTCTCTTTTACTTTTCCGTGAGATTGTGACGAGTCGATCACCAACAGCATGCTTTTCTGTCCTTTGGAGGTATTCTGGTCAGATGCAAACTTGAAACCGAAAGGTGCACTTTGTCTATTAAAATGGAGTATTTGAAAACCCGGTTACCAAGGTGGTTTATTTGTGGCGGTGCCGCCACGCGAGCAAAACAGAGACGCACGATATCGGATTTTTAACTCTTCTTGGCGGATGTCGATACCAATATATGCACACATTGTTTTCCACTTAATGTAATTTAAACTAAAGCCTCTCCTGAAGTGGAATTAACATATTATCAGACGTAAAATACACTACTTTCCCAGTAGATAAGAAGAATTTAATGCAACATTTTCATACTTTCAGACCGACACGTTCAAGCCTTTTGCATGCAGACGTCATCGTGCGTTCCTAAACCGTGCACACGCCTGCTGCACTAAACTCAAAATCTGATCCCATCACAAGTTTAGTCCACAAACATGTCTTTATAACTGAGTAGCACCGGTCCGGCCTTCACCTGGTTTAGTTTCTGTTGAGTTTTATCACATCTCTGTGGAGCAAACTTCCTATAAAAGCCTTATCGGAACAGTGCAAGAAAAAACACGCAGCCTTCCAGAATCCAACACTTTTCAAGCCTGAACTTTATTTTTTCTTTTTCAATTCAATCAGCAACATATCCCCATTATGCCCCCAATGAGTCTGATTTCTAGACCGATGTGGTTTAACATTTGAACACAAGTTTCTGCTCATTCTCATCGTCGGTGTTTCACATTGTCTTTTATTTGTGTTATCTATGTTCTATGTTCTGGCGTCTCCCTGTTTTGGAGAACAGCTCTGGAGAGTATCATTAAACCAAAGGCCACTTCTTCAGCTGTATGAGTGCAATGTAATATCGACACACGCATACAGACACGCCGTGACGGAATATGTGAATCTAAACAGGGATGAAAAACAAATGGCAGATGTTAACATTAACTTTTTTATTGTACAAAATATATATTTTGTGTTTTGTTTTTGTTTTTTTTGTTTTTTTTTATTTAAAGCTCACGTTATATTACTGTGAAGTTCTGCTTATCAGTGTTAAGCCTATTGTAAATAATAAAGATATTGATGAATACTGGTTTGTTTCCGATCGTCCGTCTGCCTACATCTGATGGGATTTCAAAAATATCCTTTTGAGTTTTAATAAATCACACATAGATCTGTACTGTGGCTTCATTTGAACACCGGAGGATTCACATAGTTCAGTGATGTTCAACTAACACACTAATAAAGCAGAAATAGACAAATATTTATTAAATAATCCATTGATTAGTATCTCAGTTATTAAGATGATTCTTTGGTCAACAAACTGTCTGAAAACAGTCCAAGTTGAATCATCAGAAAGCTGGTTTGTTGACAGATCGAATCCAAAAAGGCATTCAGTTTAGAGGAACAAATACATTTTGCAATCAAACATGACTAATGTTATTTTTTGCCATCTTGCTGTAAATCAATAACACCAAGAGTTGTTTACTAAATCTACTGCTAGTTGGCATTTCCATTAATTGGCTTGTTGAGCTCTAGAAGCTCGTTAAAGTCACTTTGATGTTATTTGTTTTACAATTTTCATACAAATAGAATAAATCATTGAGTGTGTGCTCGGTCGACCCAAAACGATGGTCACAAATAAAAAACTTAATTAGAAAGGGGACTGAGGAAACCATGAATAAATCTCATAAACATGTAATAAGCAAACACTGGTTTAAAATCCAGAGTAGCAGAATAACACAATAATAAAAAAGTAAAGTATAAAAAAAAAACAGAAAATAGACAAAAATGCATAAATAGAATTGATTTCGTTCACAAAAAACAACATATGAGATACAGAGTCTTTCTTTTGATGAGACCCTTGAATGTATGTTTAACCCCAATGTGAAGCACGGTGGTGGCAGCATCATGATATAAAGCACGGTGGTGGCAGCATCATGATGTGAAGCACAGTGGTGGCAGCATCATGATGAAGCACGGTGGTGGCAGCATCATGATGTGAAGCACGGTGGTGGTAGCATCATGATATAAAGCATTGTGGTGGCAGCATCATGATGTGAAGTATGGTGGTGGCAGCATTATAAAGTGAAGCATGGTGGTGGCAGCATCATGATGGGGGGATGCTTTTAGGCAGCACATCCTGGAAGGCTTGTAAAGGTAGAGGGTAAATTGAATGCAGCAAAGTGTAGAGAAATGCTGAAGGACAACTTGATGCAGTCTGTAGGAGAGCTGTGACTTAGGAGAAGATTTGTTTTCCAGCAAGACAATAAGGCGACACAAACAGCCAAAGCTTCACAGAAATGGTTTAAAGACAAACCAGACCTCAATCTGACTGAGAATTCATGGCTGGACTTGAACAGGGCTGTTCACTCATGATCCCCTGATAGCACTCGAGCAGTTTTGCAAAGAAGAACAAGGTGAGATTGCAGCATCCAGATGTGCGATGTCCTCCCTGAGCCTGGTTCTGTTGGAGGTTTTCTGCTTCCCACTATTGCCAAGAACTCGCTCAGCGAGAATCCAAAAGAAACTTTGGATGTGTTGAGTTTCTCTGAATAAAATCTGTAAAGTCTTCATCTTGTGATGAACTATGAGATGACACTGAATTGGCACCAAATGGATAAAAGTGAATTGAAAATGAAGACCTACCAACACAAGGTCAGTGCTGTAAATGTAACCAAAGGTGCATCGACTAAGGTGCCCTTTTTTTCATTTGATATTTTTAATTAATTGACATTATTTCATAAAAATCTGTTGTCACTTTGACATGAAAGAGACTTTGATATGAATGTTCTTGTTTTAAAAAAAAAAGGCCGGCTTAAATTGACCATAAAATGGGAAAACTTTCAATGGGGGATTGATACTTTTTATAAGCACGTAAACAATATGGTGCAATATTAACATAATGAACATGATAGGAATAAAAAATGATAAATAAGGACTTAAAAAAAACAACAAAACAATAGAAATAGTGGGTGTACTCATTTACATCCTGTTGCTCCTACTGTCTGTTTTTACTTTGGTAAGAGGAGTGTTGCTTGTGACAAAATGTTTTTAACTGTAAAACNGATGTGAAGCACGGTGGTGGCAGCATCATGATGTGAAGCACGGTGGTGGCAGCATCATGATGTGAAGCACGGTGGTGGCAGCATCATGATGTGAAGCATGGTGGTGGCAGCATCGTGATGAAGCACGGTGGTGGCAGCATCATGATGTGAAGCAAGGTGGTGGCAGCATCATGATGTGAAGCATGGTGGTGGCAGCATCATGATGTGGGGATGTTTCTAGGCAGCGCATCCTGGAAGGCTTGTAAAGGTAGAGGGTAAAATGAATGCAGCAAAGTGTAGAGAAATGCTGAAGGACAACTTGATGCAGTCTGTAGGAGAGCTGTGACTTAGAAGAAGATTTGTTTTCCAGCAAGACAATAAGCCGACACAAACAGCCAAAGTTTCACAGAAATGGTTTAAAGACAAACCAGACCTCAAGCCGACTGAGAATTCATGGCTGGACTTGGAAAGCGCTGTTCACTTATGATCCCCTGACAGCACTCGAGCAGTTTTGCAAAGAAGAATGAGGTGAGATTGCAGCATCCAGATGTGCGATGTCCTCCCTGAGCCTGGCTCTGTTGGAGGTTTTCTGCTTCCCACTATTGCCAAGAACTCGCTCAAAGAGAATCCAAAAGAAACTTTGGATGTGTTGAGTTCCTCTGAATAGAATCTGTAAAGTCTTTATCTAGTGATGTACTATGAGATGATGCTGAATTGGCACCATATGGATAAAATTGAATTGAAAATGAAGAACTACCAATAATGCAATATTAACACAATGAGCATGATAGGAATAAAAATGATAAATAAGGATTTAAAAACAACAAAACAATAAAAATAATGGGTGTACTCATTTACATCCTGTTGCTCCTACTGCCTGTTTCTACTCTGGTAAAAGGAGTTTTGCTTGTGACTAAATGTTTTTAACTGTAAAACTTCTAGGGGAGTGTGAGCAGCCTCCTGTTCACCTTGATCAGCAGCCTCCTGCCGGTGACGCCTGTCCACACCATATCCGACTCCTCCCCAGCCGGAGCCTGGTGTAAAGATGGCGTCCATCATGGAAGGGCCGCTGAGCAAGTGGACTAACGTCATGAAAGGCTGGCAGTACCGCTGGTTCGTCCTGGACTACAATGCCGGCCTGCTGTCCTACTACACGGTAGGTTGGTCTCCGCGGTTCGTAAGCCTCGCAGCGGTCCGGTGAGCGGGTCAGAGTGTGGAAGAAGCCGCTGGTTGTCAGACAGAAGTGGGACAGCGGCCTGTGTTTGTCAGGAGGCTCAGCTGGCTCCCAGGGGCTGGTCTCTGTCGTGACGGATCCGCGTCT
Source organism: Stegastes partitus (assembly GCF_000690725.1). Lineage (NCBI taxonomy): Eukaryota > Metazoa > Chordata > Actinopteri > Pomacentridae > Stegastes > Stegastes partitus. The sequence goes on from NW_007579149.1 coordinate 49,458, forward strand.
TAGCCAATCACAGCGCGCCCTGAGCACCAACCGACCAATAGGGTGGCAGCATTTTCTCCACACTTCAGCTAATGTTGCTAGCTAGCGACGCTAGCAGCAGAAATGCTGGCCGAAACATTGTTGTGAGGAGTTTACAGTTTATCAGACAGAGATTTATGTTTGAACGGGAGTTTGTCAGGAGATATTTGTCCTCCTTTGGTAAATAACAACCTGATTCTCTGCGGTTTTGTAGGCAAACAGCTAGCAAGACACCGCGGGAGGAGACAGTCGTGGCTAGTTGGATTTTTAGATCAGTCTCATAGCAACGAATTCACTGTGCTGTGATTAGCATTTACAGGAATTATTAAAACACATAAAACACAAATAAAAAAGCAAAACTTACTCATAGAGGGTCCAGGGTATTTTTGGGATTTTTTTAAATTAGTGGCAGCCACTTAATTCAACTATGTTCAGTCATATTTTAAGAAAAAAAGCCATTTAATCTCACATTTTAGTTCCTTAAATGTGACAGTTACCTGATTTTTCTTTATCACGTGTCATGATTGTAGATAATAAGTCATAAGATGTGTATAAGCAAATTGAGCATGTTGTAAAATAAGTTAAAAGAAATATATGAGATGCACAAAAATCTAAAAACATCGTTTGTTCATAGAGGATCCATGACTCTGTTGGAGGACTCATGTGGTTTATTTTCACTGATATATAAGCAAAATAAAAAATACATATATATTAGAAAGTAATTAAATGTATAAAACATGAAGGGATCATCCTTGGATTTATTGTGTTTTCATGTTTTTTTAATGGTCAAAACTTTAATTCTTAATTAGTCAGGTTAATCTCCATAATTAACTCTACAGTAGGTTCTTAACCTTAATATTTAAGAAAAACAATACCCCACACCTCCATGAACATTATATTATAATTAAAGGGCTTAAAGTATTTGTTCTAATTGTTATTATTATTGTTGGTGGAAGGAGGATTTACAAAGTAGAACAAAACATGCAGAGATAAAATGAATAAAAATGCTTTATTATTAAAGTAAAATATCCTGACAGTACTTAAATTTGCTTCAACAACACATCATTGCACCGTCTTTGCATTTCCATAACGTTTTGTAATAACAGGGCTCCAAAAAGACAACGAGACGCTCGTCACTGTGAAATATGAACCAACTCAAACAGAAAAAGTAGGTTAATAAAGTTCATTGTTCGCGGTGGTTTTAGGTGCAGTGGTTTGGAGGGGAAAGGGCGCTGCAGGCGGACGGGGTGAGGTTTTATAGCCTCCTGGGTGTGTTTAGCAGAGTGACAGGGAATGCAGTGCAGAGTTAGGAGTGGAGATTTCAGGTGAGGTGAGATGCTTGTAATTTTAAGAGCTGGGCTAAAAAAAAACAACAGCTTTCCTGAGTTTGCTGTTTTTAAAAATATCCCCACTGTCAGGAAAAGCTGTTCTAGAAAACAACAAGAAAAAGGAAGCAGCGCTGTGGGTTTCTGTTCTGATGATTTAGGTTGAATTAAAAAGGCCACAACCGCATGACCAGAGGGTTTAGAGGAGAAAATCAAATCTGGTAAATAGAGCATTTTATTTAAAAAACAAATCACAGCAGAGCAACACCTGCAGCTGAAGGAGATAGGAGAGCATTACAGGTGATAAAAGAGTGTTGTAGTGTCTCTGTATTGGCTTTAAAGAGCAACACAAAGACAACTAAGAGCTGCTGTCTGTTGTCAGAAAGCCGACAGGTGATCAAAGCGTTTATTAATCTTATTTAGATGTGACATGGTCAGCACAGCTCTGGGCTTCAGCCACTCTGTTATCTTAAAGGATAAAGACGCACTAATCTGATCGCTTAGATTAAAAGAAATCACTTTATTGGTGGAGACTTGGTGTCGTTGGAATAAACTTTAGTTCTGCTTATGTGTCAATCTGATGATAAAACCCGAACAGGAGCCACTGTGTGATGGCTGCTGATGGTTTTGATGCTTAATGTGCATTTTGTTGCTCATCCTCCCGCCGTTTACTTCAGTTAAAGGAGTTTTACTTGTAAATTATGAAGTGAGATTTTCTGTGATGGTCGAGACGTGGCGCTGAGGTGTGAGAATAAATCAAAAGTTTGTAGATTTCACACCAAACTCCCACAACAAGTCCAATTAGCATTTACATACAGCCGCGTGATGAACCTACAGTTTCACTCGAATCAGAGAGACTTTAAATCCTGAATCTGTTTAAGGCAGAATATCCAGTCAAAGTGGAAAGAAACCGTCCTGATGTGGAGCTTCAACAATCAGTTTATTAGTGCGTTGATAATCGTTTGAGTCATGTGAAAACTTGCAGCGTTTGCTTGATGAATGTGAGCATTCACTGCTTTTCTCTGCTGCTGTGTTAAAATCACAATAACGTCTTTGAGCTCCGGACTGTGGCTCAGACAGATATGTGGTGCTTGAATACATCGTGTTCACTTCTGGGACACGTGAAAGGCTGAATTACGTATTTACAAATCATTTTAGAGTTAAAGTAATAGATGGTTTCTAGATGGTTTAGTCTGTTTAAAGGAGGAAAGCTGTTTCAATTTCAATGCATTAATTTTTTCTAATGTATGAATGAATTATAGATTAACAGTGAATTAAATTAATCAAGTGTCACCTTCTGTGCCACCGTTCAGTGTGTGATCTCTGTTTTCATAAGTGTTTGTTCGAAATGTGATTTTTAAACTGTGTTGAGCTCAAATACAGAGCAAAAGTTAAGAAGGAGAATTTTTAACT